>NC_062519.1:40366338-40386338 GCF_022655615.1 Tachysurus fulvidraco
ATGGTAACAGTAGCAGTATTATCTGACAAATTGCGAGGAAACGAGGACTAACACGAGATCGTTTGCATGCTGTTAAATAACTAATTAGGTATCGTAGCTAATCCTGGGGCTGTCGGGGACAACAAGACAGGGACGCTTCTGAATTTGCGTAGTCCTGAGGCTGAAGGTTTCTGAGTCGTTTCTTTCTCCAAATCAGATTTTCGGCATTTCATAGTGGAGATGTGGCTTTAAAGGAAAGTTAGTGTGCGGGCTTACACACGGCTTCTGCGTTTATTTATTTCTTTATTGTTGCTGTATGCAAATGAACAACGTTCCGCAAGGTGTGGATTCAGCATGCGGCAAAAAATAAACAAACGCATCCATAAATCTGCACACAGGCTTTTTCTCAACTCTGAAATGCTCCTGATTTTATTTACCTGTGAAATAGTTCATGCACTTTTTAGGCATCGCATCTCTGCTCCAGATCTCATTGGCTCCAAAAGGTTCACCGAGATTTGCGTTAGAGAAAATAATGTAACGTTCGGCTCGATCTTTAAACGGTCGGTCCGTGTTCATACTGAGCACTTTGCTAATTTAAAGTTAAGTTATTTTCCACTATGAATCTTTTCGAGACGTCGATTACACACTGAAAACTTTACTGCCGGTGACGTTAATGTGTGAAACATTGATTAGTCTGATACCCTGTAATGCCACATGTTATTTCTTCGTATATGTCATATCTCCTTCTACAACAGAATGCCTAACCCGTGTGGTTTATTTATATCGTTAAACATCAAACTCTGTGAGAATTCAGTCAAAAGTACAAGAAAGGGGGCCATTACTTTTGCTCCAATAAAAGTGCTTGCCTTGTCTAGTATTTTGTCTTTCTCGTCACAGCCAATCCGCAGCGTTCGAGGATTCCAAGGCTGTGGATACGGAGGCGGTCGTGACACACGTGATGACACACCTGATGACACATGTGAACTCTAAAGAATTTACTTTGCAGGACTTTCAGTTTGTGTCATTTGTATTTAAGATAAACGGCAGATTTGGAGGAGGTTTTGGAAGTTGAACGGACAATAATCTGTGCTGCTCGTGTGCCCAGGTCCGGTTTTGTGTTCCATCTAAAATGGAGGTTTTTAAAAATGTATTGCTTGGTTTTATTGTGTATTTATTTATATATTTCTATCGAAACCCTTCATTTAGAACGTGCAGCTGGATTTAAATCATAGCAAAGCCTTTGTGTGTAATGACCGACAGGGATTTGTGGTGTTGCGGAGAGAAAACCGCAGGAAGGAAGTCGGATGGAATGAGGATTAAAGCGGTGGAAAGTGTTCTCAGGGGTCACTGCACTTCCCCCCATCGAGTTCTCGCTCTCAAGCAGGTTTACGTCACCTTTTTGTCCTTGAAGGAGAAGCAGATCCAGCCGGGATCGAAGGCACTACATCATCAGGAAATCCTCTGCCTTCTCTGGACCGGTTTCTCTTGCTTCTGGACTTGTAAGCAGTTTGCCAGATGTGCCAGAGCAGCGGTCTGTGGGTTCGGGAGGGAGGAATATTGTACAAGCAATTATTAGAGGCCTCTCTGTGTGAGAGAGGGGCAGAGGCAGAGAGGCAGAGACAGTGATGGAGAGAGAGACAGACAGAGAGAGAGGCAGAGACAGTGTTGGAGAGAGAGACAGATGGAGGCAAAGAGAGTTAGGCAGAGAGAGAGATACAGTGATTGAGAAAGAGAGAGACAGAGAGGCAGAGACAGTGATGGAGAGAGAGACAGAGACAGTGATGGAGAGAGAGACAGATGGAGGCAGAGAGAGAGAGTCAGACTTATAGATAGAGACAGCGCTGGGGAGAGACAGAGACAGTGATGGAGAGAGAGACAGATGAAGGCAAAGAGAGTCAGAGGCATAGACAGAGACAGTGATGGAGAGAGATACAGGCAGAGAGACAGTGATGGAGAGAGAATGAGACAGAGAGAGAGAAAGAGAACTGCTTGTGATGTAGTTTAAATGAGTCTTTCAGAGTTTTTTTTTCTACCTCTCCTTTTTTACCTCTAATTTTTATACCTCTCCTTTTTATACCTCTGCTTCATGACTCATCATGTGCTTGTCTTGTGTTTATCCAACTAAATGCTGTGTGTGTGTGTGTGTGTGTTTCTGGCTGTGTCCCCACACAAGCACGCACACAATCCTGAGAATAAATGTTCATTCGTGTGGAAGTGGGCGGAGCTTGTAAGAGGTCGGGGTGTGTCGGTGCATCTCAAACGCTATTGGCTGTTGTGTAAACCATTTAGCCTTTCAGAGTCAAATCACAGCTCATGAGACACTTGGGGACATTAAAGAGCTTCCATTGACATCAGACTCGGCAGAAGGAGCCAGTGTCTCCTCTTTCATTGATCAGAGTTTGACCCTGACCCGACAACCGCTGGGTGCTGAAACGGCCGTCGTGTCGGATCATAAACACCAGAATGTAGTTTTACTGTTCGTCCCGTTCGTTTAACCGCCGTGTCGAGATGAGAAAAGCAGGACTTGTGTTTCTGTGCACTTTACAATCCACTGATACGGTCAGAAAAATACAGACCGGATTAGATCAGATTTAACCGGAGGACTCGATACTCGCATCTGTGTTTCTCAGCTGAAAGTTCTGTAGAATCGTCTGTGGGCGCGGAAGTGGGCGGAGTCAGAATATGTGTTCAGTAATAACAGGAAGTGGGAAGTGAAGAGTTCACGCAGGATTTTATAGACAAGCACCATGACTCCCATCACGGTCATGTGACCTTTACTGTCCTGTTAGAACTCAAAGACTCAAACGAAGTGCAAGCGTAAAAGACTAACATGAGGGACACACAGATACACACACCGTGAGATACACACACCGTGAGATACACACACCGTGAGATACACACACCGTGAGATACACACACCGTGAGATACACACACCGTGAGATACACACACCGTGAGATACACACACCGTGAGATACACACACCGTGAGATACACACACCGTGAGATACACACACCGTGAGATACACACACCGTGAGATACACACACCGTGAGATACACACACCGTGAGATACACACACCGTGTGATACACACACCGTGTGATACACACACCGTGTGATACACACACCGTGTGATACACACACCGTGTGATACACACACCGTGTGATACACACACCGTGTGATACACACACCGTGTGATACACACACCGTGTGATACACACACCGTGTGATACACACACCGTGTGATACACACACCGTGTGATACACACACCGTGTGATACACACACCGTGTGATACACACACCGTGTGATACACACACCGTGTGATACACACACCGTGTGATACACACACCGTGTGATACACACACCGTGTGATACACACACCGTGTGATACACACACCGTGTGATACACACACCGTGTGATACACACACCGAGTGTCTCAGCGGATTCAAACACACGGCTCATACCAAGAAATGTAAAATCTTCCCAAGCAGTTAAACATTGTAAATCCAGTCTGAAACCTGCACCCGTTCTTTAGAGCTCACTTCACTGCAGGAAATTACAGTTAAAAAAAATGAGAGACGGCTGTAAGAAATTTGGGGAAAGGAGGGAGAGAGGGAGGGAGGGAGACGTGTGGAAAAACCCAGAGGTCACACAGTCAAACCAGACATTTTCTACTTCTGACCAAACTCATGTGCTCTCTCTCTCTCTTTCTCTCTACTCTCTTTCTCGCTACTCTCTCTCTCTCCCATGTGCTCATGTTGCTCTCTCTCTCTCTCTCTTTCTCTCTCTCTACTCTCTCTCCTTCTCCCATGTGCTCATGTTGCTCTCTCTCTTTCTCTCTCTCTCTCTCTCCCATGTGCTCATGTTGCTCTCTCACACTCTCTCTTTCTCTCTCTCGCTCTCTCTCTCTCTACTTTCTCCCCCCATGTGCTCATGTTGATCACCCTTTCTTTCTCTCTCTTTCACACTCTCTCTCTCTCTCTCTCTCTCTCTCTCTCTCTCTCTCTCTCTCTCTCTCTCTCTCTCATGTGCTTATGTTGCCCTCTCTCTTTCTCCCATGTGCTCTCTCACGTGCTTATGTTGCTCTCTCTCTCTCTCATGTGCTTATGTTGCCCTCTCTCTTTCTCTCATGTGCTCTCTCATGTGCTTATGTTGCTCTCTAGCGCTCTCTCTCTCTCTCTCTCTCTCTCTCTCTCTCTCTCTCTCATGGATTATATTTCACTCCTTCAGGCTTTTGAACTCCAGCCAGCAAACAGTCTAAAAGAAAGGACCATTCTGTAAACGGAGACTTGCCTTGTAAACACAAACACACAGACTCTGAGACCTCCAACTGCAGCGAGCATCAAACAAACCGGAGAACAGCCGAAAGACGAGACCGCCATAACGCTCAAGTCCCGCCCTTCCAGTTAAACAAGCCAATCGCAGTGTCGTCTGAGACATGAGTGGAACTCGGCAAGCAGAGTCTCGTGCTAGCAACCGACCGACTTGTGTGATTCAGATGTCTATGTCTATAGCACCTAATATTCTTACAAAGAAACCGCTGGACAGGCCACGCCCACAAGAGACACGAGACACGTGGACAAACAGATATAATTACCTTTGTTACAGTTTGTACAATAACCCAAGTGTTCTGAAGACCACTTTCTCCATTCTGAGTCCCTACTTATTTGTCCCAGTTAGACAGGAATCTGCTTTTCTAGGACAGGAAGTAAACGCTGGGGGCGTGGCCACCGTGATTGATGATGTGCATTCTAAACGGCTCCATACGAGGGCATAAATTTAAAAATAGAACTAGTGATGTACATCGTTTCTAAAATACTCTTTTTTTTTAAATATATATTCTTCTTCTTCTGTCTCTCAGTATTACCGCATTCTCTCTCATTACTTTTCGTTCCTCTCCCTGTTAGCGAGTCCCAACCGTATCGCTCTATCTCTTCAGTCTGGAGTGAATTATCCTGAGGACTTTTTAACCTTCACATTGTGCCGGATTGTTATCGTGTGTTGTGCTTCAGCACGTCTTCCTGTAGAGTGTTTTATTAATGTGATAAAGCTCTAAACTGTTCTGTGCTGTCAGGAAGCTGCAGGGACATGATGGCGTTCTTTAAGCAAATGAAACTCGATTCAATGATTTAAATAATTAATTGCAATCATTGAGCTTTACTCTGATTTCAGTCATTTAGACATTTAGATCTGTTCACTGAAACATCTCATGAACACACACACACACTACTAATGCTATTAATAGAACAGGGAATGGTGCTAGGTGCTGTTACTATGGTGACCAGTTGTATCAAAGGTCTGTGTGTCGGTGTCTATGACTGTGTCGTGTGTGTGTGTCGCATTTGTGTGTGTGTCGTGTTTGTGTGTGTGTCAGTGTCAGTCAGTCTATGACTGTCGTTGTGTGTGTGTGTGTGTGTCATGTGTTTGTCATGTGTGTTTTTGTGTGTGTTGCATGTGTGTGTCATATTTGTGTGTGTATCGCGTTTGTGTGTGTGTCAGTGTCAGTCGGTCTATGATTGTCGTTGGTCTGTGTCGTGTGTGTGTTTGTGTCACATTTGTGTCGTGTTTGTGTGTGTGTCGTGTTTGTGTTGTTTGTGTCGTGTTTGTGTGTGTTTGTGTCGCGTTTGTGTTGTGTTTGTGTCATGTTTGTATGTGTGTGTGTGTGTCGCATTTGTGTGTGTCCCTTTTGTGCGTGTGTGTGTGTGTCGCATTGGTATGGGTGTGTCGCGTTTGTGGGTGTGTCACGTTTGTGTGTGTGTTCATAAAAAGAACCCTAATCAGGGCCCAGAGATCCTGCTTGCTTTGCGAGCGATGACGAATACAGTAAGCCGTATGCTGTGCTTCTGCACCATACGACACCCAATGAGCTTCTTCCCCACATTTACATGCTGCTGTTGTATTTATAATCTGCATAACAACATCAGTACCTTGTAAGAAGCTCAGGGAGACTTTTCTCTACATGTACGTGTGTAAATCAGAGAGCCGTATCACACACATTTAACTGAGACTTCAGTGCACATAAAGTTCACAATATGGAAAATAACATTGTTTTATTTTAGTATGACCAGCCGTCCCAATAAACGGCAAACATTCAGGCTGCCTTCTTACGAGAGAAATGACATTTTATAGATTTATGTTGTGACACAATACACACACACGGTGGTGCAGGTGCTGAATGGAACGTTACAGCGACAGGTTCCCTGTGGAATCGAAGGAGTGGAGTCTCCAAGGAGAGTGTCGCTCAGGTCTGGGCCTCTCGACCGGACGTTATTCAGGGAGACGACCTCATGGCTGGCAGCGGAGTCGAACACTATGTGTATCTGACCTGGGTTCAGCACATCCTGACTCTGAGTTTATGTCTGGGGATTGTTGGGGAGTCTACGCCTTATTCTGAAGGGTACAGGGATCAAGAAGTGATTTTGCGACCATTGTTCCACACACATGTCCTGTAAGCACCACCTAAGCAGATGTCTCCGCCGCATATTGACAAGACACGCCCCTTTCTGCTCATTGACTACACGTTTGTTTTGTATTTGTTTTGATTTGTCGTCCCGACTCGGTTTTCTGAAGCATTTCTCAAACGATGGAGACCCCACCTTTAAGTTCATTTTTCTTCCTAGCAGCTTGTTCTTCTTTGATATCGGCTTGTGCCCTTATTGTGTCTTCTTTCTGAGCAATTGATGCTTGTGTTCATACAGCCTCTGCTTTCGCACGTGCCTTTTCCACCATAACACTGGCTGAGGAACGCTTACTGGAACATAAGATGTTTCTAACGTTTCTTCTACCGTATATAATCCGTGCTGCTTTAACGAACGAAGAGCGCTGTGTTCCTTTGTCTATCTCTTCTTTAGCTGGCCGTAGAGACGGATTCTCCCTCTGGAGGCGGCACAAAGTCTGTTCAGCTCCCTGCTTTCACCTTTAACACCTCAGAGCTGCTCAGTTCTGGACTCTGACTGGTCAGAAGGTGTTGATTCTCTGTAACCGCAGCTCTGACTGTAGTGCAGGTTTATATGGATGCGATTGTGTCCGGTCCGCGTACACGGGGGCCGCGTACACGGGGGCCGCGTACACAGGGATGCGTACACAGGGATGCGTACACAGGGCCGCGTACAGATCACACTCAGGTGATGCGGTGAAGGAGTCTCCAGTGTCAGTGCTGGGTACCAGACAGAGGTGATGCAGCACTTCTTTGCATGTTTTTGGGTGCTTTATTTGTCAACATTTTGTCTGATTTTGCTGTTTGTATTGTTGTCGTGTCTTAATGACTCTTCTGATCGGATTTATTTGTGCTGTGTTTTTTGTTGTGATTTATGGGGGGGGGACTCATAAATTACTGGTCATAAATGTGTATACACACACACACACAACTCCCCTACACACACACACACACACACCCAACTCTCCTACACACACACACACTCTCTCTCTCTCTCTCTCTCTCTCTCTCTCTCTCACACACACACACACACACACAGACACACACACACACACACACGGTTTAACTTTTGCTGTGTGCTATAGTGTGTCTCTCCTGTTTCCTGTAGTGTGAGTTCTTTTGTGTAACTACGATCCCTGGTACCCTGCTACTTTTTGCCCTGGTACTTCCTCTGGGCCCCAAAAGCTCTGATTGTTTATTTACTTTTTTGTGTGTGTGTGTGTTAGATTTTTGTAGCACTTTATTTCACCGCTTGTTTCCTTCTTGTGTTTCGTCTCCTCGTGGTTCTGTTGTAAAAGGAGTCAACAGGAACACGGGCAGGTTTAATGTTTATTTAGCAGAACTGCATGATGGGTTTTTTCCTACTGATCGCTAGCACATGTCCAACACTTTACAGTCTCTACACGGACAATTAACTCCTGAGATTTATATGCGGAGCGCTTTCCCAAAACCTTTATTCCGAACCCATCTGCCTCGTATCCTGCATGTCCCTGAATCATAAAGCCACTCGTATAATCGATGTTATTTGAGCCGAGTGCAATTAAACATCCTGTAAAGTTGTCGCCGGAAAGAAATCGTTTACACAGAAGCAAACTTTACTTTTATGGATATCATCAGACGGGCGTGTTAAACCCGGACGTGTAAAATAAATAAAAGTTTGAGCTCCATGAAGACCGAACGGTGAGACACGGCCGTGCCGTATTCCACGTTCGACGCTTCGTGACAAAATCGAAGACTTAATGTGGATGATGAAATAAATCTGTTAGTCTGTGAAACGTCTCAACCTGTCGCCGGTCTGATCATTAGATAATCATTTATAGATAAACTACAGAGCAGTTTGGTTTTTGAACAAATAAAAAAAAAAATCCATATTTCCGGTGAGGACGAGATTTTTCTCTGTATTAACAGATTTATGATGTTTATTATTTAACTTGAACATTTTTTGTGGTCTTGAATGAATCCAGATTTGCTCTTTGTTAGTCCAGAGAATTGTTGGCATGTTTCTTTATTTCAAACAGAATAATAAATAAACCTCTTTTCTTGTCTGGCTTCTCTGTAGGATGTCGTGGCGACTCGGCTCGTGTCCCGAGTCCGAGCCGATCCGTTAGCCTGATAGCGTTCCGTTCGCCGCACTAATCATCATCGGTTCAGTCATGAACCACACGCCCAGCCCTCACATGGCCGAGGCGGCTAAATCAGGTCTGCTGTGCGGCCTGGGCGTGGGTCCAGACCGAGTGCGTTCTCCAGACAGCATGACCCACACGCCGAGCCCCACAGTGGGCACGCCCAGTGCCAGCCCTCCGCTCCTGCTGTCCCCCGGTCTGGGCTGTGATGGTATGGGTTCTGGAGCGGACTGGGAGAGCCGTGAGGAGCTGCGTCTGCGCGAGCTGGAGGAAGCGCGAGCTCGTGCCGCTCAGATGGAGAAGACGATGCGCTGGTGGTCGGACTGCACGGCCAACTGGAGGGAGAAATGGAGTAAAGTACGTGCCGAGAGGAACCGAGCACGCGACGAAGTTCGCCAGCTCCGGCAACGCCTCGACGCGCTCACGAAGGAGCTAACAGGAGTGAGGAGAGAGAGACAGGAGCTGGCCTCCGAAAACGAGCAGCTCCAACTTGAGGTTCAGAGACTGAGAGCCGATCAGGGCTGTCCATCAAACACCAACATCTCCTCTCCTGTATCCAACTCTTCCACCACAAATTCTGACAAACAGCACAGCCACGAGGACGAGAGTGTCGGAGACGGACCAGGATCTCCAGAACCAGAACCTGTCAGAGACGTAGGAGGAGACAAACCAGACAGACAAAAGGTGAGTCACAAGAACAACTGCTGAATTTACTGCACAGTCCTCACTGCAGGGCCAGAAGATGGGAGGGCGGAGCTTCACACACACACACACACACACACACACACACACACACACACACACACACACACACACACACACAGTTATCCTTCCTGACACACACACACACACACACACACAGTTATCCTTCCTGACACACACACACACACACTTATCCTTCCTGACACACACACACACACACACACACAGTTATCCTTCCTGACACACACACACACACACACACACAGTTATCCTTCCTGACACACACACAGCACTGACACACACACACACAGTTATCCTTCCTGACACACACACACAGTTATCCTTTCTGACACACACAGCACTGACACACACACAGTTATCCTTCCTGACACACACAGCACTGACACACACACACACACACACACACACACGGTTATCCTTCCTGACACACACACAGCATTGACACACACACACACAGTTATCCTTCCTGACATATACACAGCATTCACACACACACACACACACACACACACAGTTATCCTTCCTGACACACACACAGCACTGACACGTACACACACACACAGAGTTATCCTTCCTGACACACACACACACACACACACACACACACACACACACACACACACACACACACACACACACACACACAGTTATACTTCCTGACACACACACAGCACTGAGACACACACACACACACGGTTATCCTTCCTGACACACACAGCACTGACACACACAGTTATCCTTCCTGACATATACACAGCACTCACACACACACACACACACACACACACACGCTTTTTACGCTTATGTACCTACAAATAAAATAGAATATGTACCTACAAATGAAATTTTAAAGGTAAATAAAAGAAAATGCAAATATATGATTGCATGTAAGAATCAAACCAAAATACAACGAAACAAAATTAAACATTAAACTACATATGCAGATCTTCTCCAAGCAAATCCGATAATATTTAAGTTATTATTTACACCTGATGATGTAATGGTTCGGCTGTTAAACCAGCAGCCCAGATGTTTGGCTCCGTTTGTAACCCTGTTTATAAACGATCTCGAACACGTCCTGCTCTAATCTAGTCTTACTGCATGCTCTAGTTTGTGGCCTTCTTTTATTTTTGTCCTATTATTAGCACTCGCCGTCTCTGTGTCCTCCTCCTTTTCTTCCTCCTCTTCGCCCCGGAGGAAACCGCAGCAGAACGCCCTTCCCTCGCTCTTCTCATTTGCAGACACGCGCTCGCCTCAGCATGCTCTGATTTTCCTAATGTGCTTTTAATTATCACTAAATAAGTGTGTGTGTGTTCGTGTTCGTGTGCGTGTGTTCGTGTCTGTGTGTGAGCGTGCATACGCATAACAGAACAGAACGTGCACTGAGTGGGTTCTCTGCTGGAACCCTGTACTGGAGAACTTAAATTAACATCAGTGTCTGAACTGAGCTTCAAATGTGACCAGTTTCTCTTATTCTCTCTCTCTCTCTTTCACTCTTTCTCTCTCTTTCACTCACTCTCACTCTTTCTCTGTCTCTCTCTGTCTGTGTCTGTCTCTTTGTCTGTCTGTCTGTGTTTGTCTGTCTGTCTCTCTCTGTCTCTCTTTCTCTTCTCTCTCTCTTTCTTTCACTCTTTCACTCTGTCTTTCTCTCTTCTCTCTCTTTCACTCTTGCTCTCTCTTTCACTCTCTCACTCTCTCTCTCTCTCTCTCTCTCTCTCTCTCTCTCTCTCTCTCTCTCTCTCTCTCTCTCTCTCTCTCTCTCTCTCTCTCTCTATAACACAAGGACCCTTGAGTTTGTGACTTGAGCCTGAGGTGCAGTGTGTGTGTGTGTGTGTGTGTGTGTGTGCTTTGTCAGAGGGAAATGACCACCACAGGACAGACCATGTGATGCTTCAGCACATATCAGCTTCACCATGGTGCATGTTCATGCTGTAATTATACACGGAGGTCGACCTACCGGCTGTGTTTAACTCATGAACTAAACGTCTCCATCTGCTATTGGTTTAAATGAACATTACAGTTCTCGTGTTGGTTCTAGCAGATGGGAGCTGAGAAGTTTCTGAACTGTTGACCATCAAACACACACACACACACACACACACACACACACACACACACACACACACACACACACACACACACACACACACACACACACACCAGTAAAAAGAAATAGGTAAATGAAAAATCACCAACTCAGTGTATTTGTGTGGATGTGAAACACCTCTACTGCCCCCTGCTGGATAAAAGCATACAGCACAAGAACAGTGATATGTAGTGAGCGATAGTATAACTTTCTTTTCACACACTGAGTTCGTTTAATTTAATCTGTTAATCATTTTGTTATATGTATCCTGTTCTGTGGTGTTTAACAGACCAGAAGAATCAACTGAATTGTGACCGTCGGGGAACATTTATTTAATCTACAGTCATTTAGTGTAAATATTCCTCAAGCTTGTCTGTGGAAGTGTCTGTAATTTTTGCTACTATAATTCATAATTGTTGTTAATTCAATAAATTACTTTACAATATATTGTTTGCTTTAAAATAATTCTGTTAAATATAATCAGTTAAAATAGTTAGTGGTTAGCATGTGTGCCTCACACCTCCAGGGTAGGGGTTCGATTCCCGCCTCCGCCTTGTGTGTGTGGAGTTTGCATGTTCTCCCTGTGCCTCGGGGGTTTCCTCGGGTACTCCGGTTTCCTCCCCCAGTCCAAAGACATGCATGGTAGGTTGATTGGCATCTCTGGAAAATTGTCCGTAGTGTGTGAGTGAATGAGTGTGTGTGTATGCCCTGATAATAATCTTTTTATTTACTTGGGTTGCCGGTTCCACAAATACTTTCTGTTTAAAAGCTGCACTGTCAGAGGGGTAAAGAAGACAAAGGAGAAAAATAATCATGATAATAACGACGGAAGAAAAATAATCTGCTTCACAGCAATTTATTTATTTTATCCTTATGTAATATTTATAAACGGGAACCTTTGTTCCTCGCTTCTGTTGGGATTGTGATGATGATGATGATGGTGGTGGTGGTGGTGATGACGACACTGTTTTTATCTGTTGCGTCTCAGGAGCTGCAGCTGTTGGAGGCTCTGCTGAGGGCGAAAGCCGACACGCCGGACTCGTGGGACGCTCGCAGCGTGAGCAGCCTGCGTACGGCTCTGAGTCGTCAGGACCGGAACAGACTGCTTTGGGAGGATCTGGCAACGCCGGATGAGGACTCCAGCAAACTCAACGTCCTCCAGCTGCGTCTCGATGAGTCCCAGAAAGTCCTGCTGAAGGAGCGCGAGTGAGAAAACTGTCCTCATGGCATTTTCAACCCTTATTAGATAGAAAAAAAAACAGACAGAGAGAGAGAAAAAGAGACAGACAGAAACCCTTACAGTACCAGAGAGGATAGAAATGTCATATAGATTTTAAATAATAAAGTACAATATAACTCTTCTGTCCTATAATCATTTTAATAAATAACTGTAATACGTATATTAGCAGTAATGGTTCAGACTTATCGAGGACTCGAGGTGTGTTCATGTCTAGTGTTAAACCATTTATTTATTTATTTATTTATTTATTTATTTATTTATTTATTTATTTTAAAGCCATCTTTTAGTAAAGCTGAAATTAAAATTGTCTCCACATTTACAAAATGTTCTGATTCTGTGTGTGTGTGTGTGTGTATGTGTGTGTTTCAGGGATAAACTAGCACTCAGTAAGAACATTGAGAAGCTGGAGACCGAGCTGAGTCAGTGGAAGCTCAAGCACGAGGAACTGAATAAGAGCAAACAGGAAGCTGTCAAACAGGTAAGAGGATGGGCGAGAGAGAGAAATATTTAAATAAAATAATCATATAGACTCCCCCCATATCCTCCCTTCCATATCCTCCACCCATATCCTCCACCCATCCCAATCAGCTTAATAAAAAATTTTCAGGATCAGGAATAAATATCACTGTTTACACAGTGTTTAAATGTTTTATCCAGCAGGTGGCGCTCTGGTTCTGTTTAAAACAATCATAGCATTGAGGATGAGTGAAAAAATCTGTCACGCTCTCGTCTGTCTCTCTCTTTCTCTCTGTCTCTCTACTCTACTGTCTCTCTCTCTCTCTTTCTCTACTCCACTGTCTGTCTGCCTGTCTATTTCTCTCCGCTCTCTTTACCCTCTCTCTCTCTCTCTCTCTCTCTCTCTCTATTCCTCTGTCTCTCTCTCTCTTTCTCTACTCCTCTGTCTGTCTCTCTCTCTCTCTCTCTACTCCTCTGTCTCTCTCTCTCTATCTCTCTCTACTCCTCTGTCTATCTCTCTCTCTCTCTCTCTACTCCTCTGTCTATCTCTCTCTCTCTACTCCTCTCTCTCTCTCTCTCTCTCTCTCTCTCTCTCTCTCTCTCTCTCTCTCTCTCTCTCTCTCACACTTAGCTGAACTTCCTGAAGGAGGTACATCAGGATGAACTCGGCCGCATGTCTGAAGATCTGGAGGATGAGCTCGGAGCTCGGAGCAGCATGGACAAGAAACTAGCCGAGCTTCGAGCAGAGGTGAAAACCACACACACACACACACACACAAGCTAATTAATACACCTGCTCAGCAAAAATGCAAGAGGGGGAAATGTATTGCCCCTAACGCTGGATTTGGAGATCTTTAGACATTGAGCTATATTTAAACTCTTATTTTATCACCTTCAACACTTTTGTCTCCTTGTGTATTGAGTTTATTTTAAACACTGGGTTTGGAGTTCAGAGCTGTGTGTTTGTGTGTAGACCTTATGGATGAACAGATAAAGGATAACGTGAGGTCACACCACTGTTCGGGAACAGATCACACTTGGAACAGATGTGTTTACCTCATTGTCTCTTAGCGAGTGTGTGCGAGTGTGTGCGCGAGTGTGTGTGTGTGCGCGAGTGTGTGTGTGTGCGCGAGTGTGTGTGTGTGCGCGAGTGTGTGTGTGTGCGCGAGTGTGTGTGTGTGCGCGAGTGTGTGTGTGTGCGCGAGTGTGTGTGTGTGCGCGAGTGTGTGTGTGTGCGCGAGTGTGTGTGTGTGCGCGAGTGTGTGTGTGTGCGCGTGTGTGTGTGCGCGCGAGTGTGTGCGTGTGCGTGAGAGTGTGTGTGCGTGCGCAAGAGTGTGTGTGCGTGCGCAAGAGTGTGTGTGTGTGCGTGCGTGCGCGAGAGTGTGTGTGTGTACAGGGCCTGTGTTTCTTTATCTCTGTTCACCAAATATGTAGATGATAGAAACATGTGACAGATCAAGAAAGCTTCCTGTTGTGTTGCTCTATAGAACCTTTAAGGGTTCGTCCAAAGGTCAAAGAAGAATGAACAACCTTTAATTGGGTGAAATAAGGTAAAGTTTGTGTGTGTGTGTGTGTGACACACATGGGATTAATTGTAATAAAAATGTGCATAGAATTGATTGGCAAACATTTTGTTGTACAGTTCTTTGTAGAACCTTTAGGGAAACTGAAGAGCATTAAGTGTTTCTACCTTTCACTGATGTGTGTGTGTGTGTGTGCAGATGGAGCGTCTGCAGGTGGAGAACGCAGCGGAGTGGGGCAGGCGGGAGCGACTGGAGACTGAGAAGTTGGCACTGGAGCGTGACAATAAGAAGCTGCGTGCGCAGATGGAGGACCTGGAGGAGCAGCTGGCACGTAAACGCAGACAGGCAGCCAGTGCTCTGGACACCGACCTCAAGAGCATCCAGAGTGAGCTGTTCGAGAGGAACAAGGTGAGAGCCGGAGAACGCTGACCGCACGCTGACCTCACGCTGACCGCAACAACCCAGTCTACACTGTTCTCTAACCTTCAATTCACAAAACAGTCGTCTCCGAATAAAGAGAATAAATCGTCTCAGAACGAATACAACACGTCTCCTGATCACAAATCAGACATCATCTCGCTAAAAATGCGTGTTCGATGTGCCGCACCGTCCTCACGGCGTAGCTGCAATGCTGCCGTGCGACTGACCGAATCTTCACCTGTCCCTCGTGTCCCGTCCCTCCTCCCGTCTCATCCCGAGTCGTTTCGGCGTCCTGGCACTCGTTCTCTCCCCTCTCTGTAACAGCGCTGCTTCCCTAAACAGACAGAGACAGATGGAGGGTTTTGGCCAAAACACGGATTCTCACATTTAAACGTGTCTCCAGCACGCCGGCTGTACAGCGAGCTCCAGGTTATTTATCTTCGCACCGGCTCCTGCACCGTCACGTCCTAATTAGAGTTGTTAATTCCAGATACGGTGAAGGGAAGTGGTTTTTATGAACTAAAAGAAATAAAGATTTGAGGAAGGATATAGCAAAATTAAACCTTTAAAAATAATTTCTCATTCATTTATTCTAAACTGAAGTTTTTCAGAAGGAGAAAAATAATTATTTTAAATAAAGCCGCAAGCAGCGATTTAGGGGCCAAGCACTTTTGTTGCACCGTCACCGTGTGCTCCCGGAGAGATCTAATCAAATTTAGCGGCAAAAACATCAAGCTGTTGAGGAGACGTCGCCCCAAACGAACTCAAAGCTTTGTTTATCGGCATCAGGTCACGTCATGAGACATTTGTGTTAAGCCTGATGTCAATTAAAGGTGGGGTGTACGTTGTTTGAAAGCCAATGTTGACATTAGAAATCACCAAAACAAACACGCCCCTAACCCAAATGGGTGTCACCCCTGTTTTGATAGCTCCGCCCACACACACATACGTAACCCAGGCAACTATTATGGCGGAACCTGCTTGGGCAGCTGGCCGAGGGGATATTTTTATCAATAAAGGAATTCAACGAGTCAGAGATGGGGGGGGACTCGAGTCATATGACTTGCCTTGAGTCAGACTTAAGTCGCACATTTGAGACTATAAATATATAAAAAAAAGACTCGACCAGACTTTGACTTGACATTCATGACTTGAGACTTACTTGTGACTTGCACATGTGTGACTTACTCCCACCTCTGCAATGAGTAAGACTATGGTAATACAAATGTGTTATTGTAGTACTGTGTGTTGTAACGTGAAAGGTTTAGCTCCGTTTCACGCGGAAACAGTGTGTTCAGTGAATTATAGCACAATTTAATTAATTTATTTTTTAAATGAATACGTAGAACAAACAGGGAAAATAAACAGTCAGTGACTCTGCTGTTCTGGCGTCTAGGGGAAGTTCATTCCACTTCGGTGCCAGAACAGAATACCTACGTTTGGAGACCAGTCGAGCAGTGCTAGTAGTTCTGATAGAACAAGGTGCAGTGAAGGAGTGATAAGAGCTTTGAAAGAGGAGGGAGGGAGGTGGAATGTTTTAGGCTTTGTAGGCAAGCATCAGTGTTTTGATTATAATGCAGCTCCTGGAGCCAGTGGTGAGAGCCCAGCAGTCGGGGGGTGTGGTGTGGGAGAACTTAGGTTGAAAACATGTTGTGCATCTGCATTTTGTATTGTTTGCAGGGGACAAACTTTTTTTTTTTTTTTTTTTAGAGGTAGACCTCACAGAGCGAGCTGCAGTAGTCTAATCTCGAAATGAGAACAGACTGAACAAGCCTGTGTGGATAAAAATTGTCGAATCCTTCTGATGTTGTAGAGAATATGAAAGTTGCATGTCATCAGCATAGCAGTGGTAAGAGAACCTATGTGAACATATAATTTTTATTAAAAGTGTAAGTATGGAGGGAGAAAAGGAGAGGACCAAGCATAGAGCTTTGTGGGACACCAGCAGAGAGTCTGGGTGGAGCAGATGTCAATCCTTTCTATGTTACTTGGTATAAGCAACCATCCATGTAGGAAACTAACCATTCCCATGCTTGTCCACGGCCGAGTGTTTCTGAGTTTTTACAAAAGAGTCTTGTGGTTGATCGTGTCAAATACTGCTGAAAGGTTAAGGAAGATGAGGACAGATAAAACTTGGCTGATCTAGCAGCATGTAGTTTCTCAGTGACTGCCAAAAGGCCTGCCTCTGTTGAATGTGCCGCTTCGAAGCCAGATCTTGGTTGGGATCTTGGGGGTTGTTCTATGTGATATAGACAGACAGTTGATCATAAACAATGCATTCAAGAATCTGAGAAAGAAAAAAGAAGTGATATAAGTTTGTTGCTGATGGGATGGGAATAACCTTTGCTCTTTAAACGCAGTTGGTACACGACCAGATGCTATGGATTCATTGATGATTGTGTGGATGAAGGGTGGGAGGTCTTGTGAGATGGACTGGAGCATACTGGAAGGGATTGGATGCAATGGGCAGGTGGTAGGATTGCAAGAATCTCTTTTGCTGTGGTGGCACTGAAGGTTTAGGGGAATCCTGGCTGTGTACTGTAGGCATAGTCAGGGCTGAAATGAAGGTCTGGCAGATTTTCTCAAAGGTGTCATTCTGTCATTCTGCTGTTTGTCATTCTGAAAGGTGGCAAGCAGCAGTCGGGGGGACGAAGCAGGTGGAGCCGTGGGATTGAGTAGTGAAGAGATGGAGACGAATTTGGAAAGGAGCGCACGGTTGAAGGCGAGACCTGTTTAGAGTTGGGCTTTCTTTCACTTCCTCTGTGCTGCTCTTGGTTCTCTTCAGTTGTTGGAGTCAAGGTCAGGAAGGAGTGCAGGAAGTTACAGAAGATGGGGAGACAGAGTGGGGATTTTGACGGGTAAGAGAGAGATGCTAGAAGTTGGTTTTAGGTAGAATAGGGAACGTGATGGTGAAAGATACCAGGTGATTATCAGAGATGTGAAATATGTTTGCTGTCATGTCTGTAGCTGGGGTAGGACAAGAGAAAACCAGGTCCAGGATATTTGTGTGTAGGAGGGCAGCCGTTGAATGTCAAGGAAAAGGAATTCAGAAGATTCAGAATGGAAGAAGACTGAAGCTTGTCAGAGGGGTGGTTGAAACCACCAAGCACTGCTAAGGACTAAGGAGTGTGTCCATTTCTTTCATGAAGTCTCCTAGGGGATCAGAATGGTGGTAGATGCCGATGATGAAGAGTTTGATTGGAGAGGTATCTGAAACTGCATGAAAAATCAAAAGAAGAGTTGGATAGATAAGACAAGAGGAGAGGTGTGAGACACCATCTCTGTGACAACACTAGACCTGTCTCGTGTATAGAGCAGCCGGTGTAAGAGAGTTCTGTAGGGATATCCAGGTCATGGTTAGTGCCAGAAAATCGAAGAAGTATTAGGAGCTTAAAGCTGAGATGAAATCAGCTTTCCTTACTGCAGACTGGCAATTCCAGAGCCCACCTACCACCATTGTATGATACTGAGACAACAGAAGAGGGTAGATGAGGTTACTATTCGTGTCAGCCTCTGCTCTGTGGATGAGAGCACCTGCTTCTGTAAGAAGTGACTACGGTTTAGTGAGAGCAAGATTAAATCTGATTTAAGAATGTGACAGAACAAGGATAGTGCTAGATTAGACATTTACTATTTAAAATGTGTTACAGGTCTAAGCAAAGTTACCTAAAAGGTAGACACTAGTGTCTGTAGTGCAGAACCTTCAATATAAATGAGTAAACCCTGCCCACAACTCATACCTTAAGGAAGAATCATAGACTAACACTATAGGATCAACATTGCTACATAATATAACACAATTCAAGTAACACAACTGTAGAACAAATGGAGTTAAGCAGATATATAAAAGTCAGAATCCCACCTTACCAGATGAGAATAAATTCAAGATTAAGAGTTAAAGGTGGGGTCTCCATTGCTTGAAAGCCAATGTTGACATTTGAAATCACCAAAACAAACACGCCCCTAACCTAAATGGGTCCCACCCCTGTATCGATAGCTCCGCCCGCACATGCATACGTAACCCAGGCAACTACTGGAAAGAAATGTGTCTTTATCATAGCTGAAGAGAAGAACAATACGATTGCAGATAAACAAACAAGCAAAAATGACACACAAGCACATGTCTTCGGATTGCGTAGGAAACCTTACGCGCCCCCACTAAGTAGTGTATCTTAATTTGCACGAGGTCGTGTTGGAAAAACAAGATCAACTATTAAAAGTTGGTCTTACCTTGAACGCAGGTGTCCTTCGAAGTCCCCTTGGTCTTCTAACAAAGGATCCTCTCCAAGGTCTCCTACTTAAACTATTGTTTGAATCTTTAAATGAAGGAGGCAGACTTATACCTTTCTGTCTTTTCAGGATCCTCACAATGGGAGGCCTTGTTTTTATTAAAAGTAGTGTAATACAAATAGGTGTGTGTAATATATGTAAAATAAAAAGAAAAAGATTACAAATAAAAACTTCCTTCAAATAATCAAACAGTACTAGAATAAGTAAAAGGTATTAAGATGCAAAGATTATAACAAACCAAGAAACACTCTCCAAGTGAAAACTTGCATTTGTTCTATGATGCACCTAAAGTATAACATGCACTAAGCTGATTACAATAGAATGCACACTCAATGTGATTCAAGGCAGGCTTTTATACTTTTTTACTGTGGCCAGATTTGGCTGTCAGGTTTGGTTGGCTTTGTGCCTTTTAGATGGCTACCATCTTATTTCATAAATACTTCTCGGTTTCTCAAACATATCTCGCCAGCCGACTCTGTGTGCGCTGCTTATTTCTTTTCTTTTCTAACCTCACGGTAACACTTCTATATATGGTCATACTTCCTGCAACTTCTCAGGCTGTGATTATATGGAACTGAAGCTTTCTTTCGCCATGGAATTTGACAGCAAGCTATAAAACACTGCGCATGCAGGTTACTCCCCGCAAATACACAGAAGGCTTTACTTTTAACAGCAGGCCTTGAAACACGTGTGTGCAGATACTCTCAGTAATACACAGTAG
>NC_062519.1:40391338-40416338 GCF_022655615.1 Tachysurus fulvidraco
ATTGGACGTGCGGTCAGCTGGTGCGCGCGGCTGCCGGAGTTTACAGTCTCCACGTCGAACGAAAATAAACGATCTCCCATTTGCCGTCGGCTGATCCCTGACCTGTCTAAAGAGCTCCCATTAGCACAGGTTCCAGGGTGGCGTCTGTTCTAAACGAGTCCATTATCACCTGCTGCTGCACTTTATTTATGAGCCACTGGAGCAAAGTGCCGAGTTCCTCCTGCGCTCATGACATGCCATTACTACTGATCTACAGCTCGCACGTGTGTGTGTGTGTGTGTGTGTGTGTGTGTGTGTGTGTGTGTGTGTGTGTGTGTGTGTGTGACAAATAATACATCCTGGTTATTCTTTTTATAGTCCGATAATTTTTGACGTTCTGGAAAAAAGTCATCATTGTAAGTGCGCATTTATGACTTTTATCCAAATAGAGTTGGATTTAAAAAGAGCCTCACACCGATTTTCCACGTGACTCGACTCGAGGCTTATTTTTTATTTAGTTCCGGTTGCCAGGTTTTTTTTTTTGTTTTTGTTTTTTATATTTGTTACCATCGCAGGTCAGCAGAAAAAAACGCAGAGTCCGTCCTCGGCGGACTCGGCTTGCGGAGGAGGAAGAGAAGAAAGGACAGCGGAGGTGAAGTGAAGGTGAACGAACAATGTGTGAACTATGAGGATACGAGCCAAAATGTGCTGAGGAGCTTAAAAACACACAGAGAGATGAACAGCACTATCATGCAGCACAGAGGTCCTCTCTGGGGAAATCGATCGCGGGAACTAAAATAAATGTAGCCGGAACATCATGGTGCAGTGATTTCTGAGCTCAGGGTCAAAGGTCACACGATATTAGGATCAGACCCTGTAGCGTGTGTGTGTGTGCCGTAAAAATCTTTTAATCAACATGAAACAACTGAAAGAAACTTTACCCTCATTAACAATACCAGGGTCCATGAATATGTAAATGTGGACACGCCCACATGTCATTACGTGAGAAAAGGCTTTGATCCAAATGACACCAGAGAAAGACTAACGTTCTGACAGGACGACCGCGAATAACAGCAACATGGCTGAAAATGATGGATGCAGGATTTGGGTCCTGATGTAAAACCTAATCCTTTCCGAATCGGGCTAAAGATGGTGTGCGGTGCTGCTGAGGATTATTCCAGCTTCGGTCCTCGTGGAGAAATCTGCAGCCGCCTCGACTCCGAATCAGGAAGTCAGAGCTGTCGGCTTTGTGTCCGAGGAGCTAGCAGCTAGCTGTGCGTGTGAAGAGGCTACATGTCTGTCAGTGAGTCAGTTCCAGATGTAACACGTGAACACGTCTGCATGGCGATGGATATGTTTCTATTTCAATTTCTATAGCATAGGAAATTGAACCATTTAAATCCATTAGAAAATATTACAGAAAGGAACGAAGTAAATGTAATTAAATACTGCTGTTTCTACCGCCGTATCTTTTACAGAGATGTAGCAGTGGGGTTCGTATGTAATAATAATAACTAGAATGTACATTTCCTGAAGAAAATGTGAATGGTGCTTGCACGTGGCAAGTGTTTTGATATATGACCATGTTGTGCTAACCTTTTGATTTTGCTTATTTTGGGGGTGGGGCTACACGTGACGTCAGTTCCCCTCATCGTGCTGAGTGTTTTGATACATAACATGTCCATGTTGTGCCTATTTTGGGGGCGGGGCTACACATGAAATCGCGTGAATGCCCGGTGGGGTGCCAATACTTTTGGACAAATGTTGCTACTGAAATAAAACTTTGTCCAGAGTAAGGTCCTAAAAGAGCTGGTCGAGTTCGGTGTAAATCGCTCAAAAACTTGCCGAATTATAAACCTCCAAAATTTATAATGGGAGTCGGGGGGGGGGGGGGGTCGCTTATAAAAGACATAGCACACCTCTCCTCAATGAGCCGGTCGATTTGACACCTCATTCATGGGTCTAGGACAAAAGCTGCGGGACAATAACAAGAATATTGCTTTGCAAGCACCAGTAATAAGCAGAACACCTTTTCTTTTTTCTTTTTTTTTTTTAGGCCACACCCACTTTCAGTCAGATTGTCATTGGCCACGCTCACACTGCAAGTCTTAATGCTCTATTCGGATATTTTGCTCAGATCTGATTTTTTTTGTTTGGCTGTTCACATTACCTTTTAAAATGTGGCCTATATCAGATACTAGTGAGAACCGTTTGCTGTTTCGAACTGACCGCATGCGCAAACGAACGATAATGATGACGCAGCACGCCGTTGCGCTAAAAAGTTGGCGAGGTTATGGAGGACGTAATGTGATGTATTCAATGCAAACATTATGAGCTGGTTCACGTAACCACTTTATATAACACTCTAACACACACACGTTACCAGTCACGTTTGTGTCACGTTTTCGTGGGGAAAAAAAAAAAAAAAAAAAGGTTTTTCGCAGGCGAAAACTTTTTTTTTTTTTTTTTTGCGCGCCGGTGACAACGTGACACAAACGTGACTGGTAACGTGTGTGTGTTAAGCAAAAAAGCGCGTAATTGTGACGAATGTCGATGTAGATTGACGTAAAAGTCGCATCAAATCGGCCTTGGCTGTTCACACTGCGGCCACATTGGAAAAAAATCAGATTTGGGTCTGATTCAGGACCACATATGGAAGTGGTCTGAATCTGATTTGAAAAAATCTGATCTGGGCCAGATTTGAGTGTTCATACTACTCCTGAAGAAGTCTGACCTGGTCACATGACCCCAAAAAAATCAGATTTGGGCCACTTTTACCTGCAGTGTGAACAGGGACATTGACTTGCATTAATAAAGTGAGAGTTTGTTTCAGGGTGTGTGTGTGTGTGTGTGTGTGTGTGTGTGTGTGTTTGTGTGTGTATAAGACGTTCACACTGACAGCGTTTCTGCTCCAGCTTCATGACTAATCCCTCATTTCTCCTTCATCATGGATCATTCATCAGACCGCAGCATGTTTTATTCATCACAACTCGCTCAGCACTTTACTAAACACACACACACACACATACGCACACAAAACACCCAGGATTCCTTTTTAAGGAGAAAACGCTGTTTTGCACTTGATCTCACTTTCTGCTTTAGGTTTTTACTTTTAAACCTTGTTTTATTTTAATATGATGAATGCCGTCTGTATTTTCCTCATATTTATGATCATATTATTTTTGTGCAACACAGCTGTTTGTTTTTACCATCACGTGGCACTTTTTTTGCTAACTAAATTTTTTTTAATAAATCACTTTTTTGTACGTTCCATTAAACTGCAAACTGCTCTACTGTTTTTAATGAACTGTATTTGTCTTACACACACACACACACACACACACACACACACACACACACACACACACACACACACAGTGCCAGACTGTTAATTAACAGATTTAATGTAAAGTACCTGTTTTGTCCCAGACGAGCTCCGATCAGACTGTTTTGCCGTCTCCCTGTGGGATTTCAGTTAATCACTCCATCTCATTGTGCAAAACATCATTTACACGCACACACACACACACACACAGAGAGAGAGAGAGAGAGAGAGACAGACACGGTGTGTGTTGCATGCTCTATTTTTCACACTTTTTTTTTTTTTTTTTTTTGCTCCTGTGACTTTTTAACTAAAAATGTGATGATGACGTTTTTGCCTGTGACCTAAAAATCAATAAGACACTGCAGCCTGGGACAAAAACTACACATACACACACACATACAGTAAATACACATCATTTATCTCTCCCCGGCTGCCTGTTATGCTGATGCAAGACATCATGATAAAAATCACATCCATTATTTTCTTATTATTGATGCTTTTGAGTTTTGTCTTGCTTCTTTTTCCCTTCTTTCGTCTCTCATCTCTGATTGTGACAGGGAGAGTGGGTGAGTGAGACAGGGTGGATGAGTGAGTGAGACAGGGAGAGTGAGTGAGTGAGTGAGACAGGGAGAGTGAGTGAGACAGAGTGAGTGAGTGAGTGAGACAGGGTGGATGGGCGGGTGAATGAGACAGGGTGTGTGAAGGTGGGTGAGTGAGACAGGGTGAGTGAGTGAATGAGCGAGACAGGGTGTGTGAAGGTGAGTGAGTGAGACAGGGTGTGTGAGTGAGACAGTGAGTGAGTGAGACAGAGTGAGTGAGACAGGGTGTGTGAAGGTGGGTGAGTGAGACAGGGAGAGTGAGTGAGTGAGACAGGGAGAGTGAGTGAGACAGGGAGAGTGAGTGAGTGAGACAGGGAGAGTGAGTGAGTGAGTGAGACAGGGAGCGTGAGTGAGTGAGTGAGACAGGGTGGGTGGGTGAGTGAGACAGGGTGAGTGAGTGAGACAGGGTGAATGAGTGAGTGAGTGAGACAGGATGAGTGAGTGAGACAGGGTGGAAGGGTGAGTGAGTGAGACAGGGTGTGTGAAGGTGGGTGAGTGAGACAGGGTAAGTGAGTGAGTGAGACAGGGTGTGTGAAGGTGGGTGAGTGAGACAGGGTGAGTTAGTGAGAGGGTATGTGAAGGTGGGTGAGTGAGACAGGGTGAGTGAGTGAGACAGGGTGTATGAAGGTGGGTGAGTGAGACAGGGTGAGTGAGTGAGACAGGGTGTATGAAGGTGGGTGAGTGAGACAGGGTGGAAGGGTGAGTGAGTGAGACAGGGTGTATGAAGGTGAGTGAGTGAGTGAGACAGGGTGTGTGAAGGTGGGTGAGTGAGACAGGGTGTGTGAAGGTGGGTGAGTGAGACAGGGTGTGTGAAAGTGGGTGAGTGAGACGGTGTATGAAGGTGGGTGAGTGAGACAGGGTGTATGAAGGTGAGTGAGTGAGTGAGACAGGGTGTGTGAAGGTGGGTGAGTGAGACAGGGTGTGTGAAGGTGGGTGAGTGAGACAGGGTGTGTGAAGGTGGGTGAGTGAGACAGGGTGTGTGAAGGTGGGTGAGTGAGACAGGGTGTGTGAAGGTGGGTGAGTGAGACAGAGTGAGTGAGTGAGTGAGACAGGGTGGGTGGGTGAGTGAGACAGGGAGAGTGAGTGATTGAGACAGAGTGAGTGAGACAGGGTGGGCGAGTGAGTGAGTGAGACAGGGTGGGCGAGTGAGTGAGTGAGACAGGGTGGGCGAGTGAGTGAGTGAGACAGGGTGGGTGAGTGAGTGAGTGAGACAGGGAGAGTGAAGGTGGGTGAGTGAATGAATGAGACAGGGTGAGTGAGTGAAGGTGGGTGAGACAGACAGTGAGTGAATGTGAACAGTCTTCATCTTCACCTTTTAATAAAACCAGCAGATGAGCCAATCAGCTTGTGACTCTGGAATGACTGACAGTTTTGAACTCTGCCATATTAACTGCCCCTAAGCCCCGCCCCCTTTTTCCTATCTCACTTTGCTCATGTTCTCCTGCTGTGCATCCTCTCTTTCTGTTCTTATTTATTTATTTGTTTGTTTTAATTCAGAGGATAATTCCCACATTTCTTATTGTTTAATACTGAAAGATGCTTAAAGAATGAAAAACATAAATTGTGATGTAAAATGTTCATGTTCATGAATTTGGCTGTTTTATAATAATACTTGATTGAATCCTGGTTAATGCTTGTTGATGTGGAACCTGCAGAGAGAGAGAGAGAGAGAGTGTGTGTGTGTGTGTGTGTGTGTGTGTGTGTGTGTGTGTGTGTGTGTGTGTGTGTGTGTGTGATGAGTCATTGAGTGTGTGAGTCAGACGGACGGACGGATGGATGGATGGATGGATGGATGGAGATGTACAGTAACTACACCGCCTCTCACCATCACTTCTTCAGAGCTGATGTTGACTGATGATGTTTTTTTTGTTGTTTTTTTTTTGCCCGCCCTTCATCTCTTCTCTCCTACCGAAGCGTCGGCACGTGTCGAACGACGCCTGCTTCACCCTCTGTGAACACACACACACCTGCACCTTCTCACAGATTTAGTTACTTTGGTGTGAAGACCAATGAAGATTCAATGTTTTTCCTCTTTTTTAATGTTTTCAGTCTCGAGTCTGGACTCAGTTTTGGGAAACGTTCAGGTCATTAGTTTCTGGACGCTTCTCTCTGAGGAGCGCCGTGTTCCGTGCTGTGCGTTCGAGCTCGTGATTAGAAACGATTTCAGTTTTATTTTCTCCCAAAATTGATACAGCTGTTCGTGTGTAACATCAGCAGAGTGTTTTATTCTCGTTAATAACACGTCCATCAGCTCAGCGAGACACGTCAGGAGGACGTTCATTCGGAACTCTTAAAGGTTCTTCTGTCCATATGGAGTGTAAATGTAACGTAAATGTTCTGTCCCTTTTAAACCATTTGCAGTAACAAACGTTAGGTCAATAACGCTCCATTCCTCCTGGAGAACCCTTCAAAATGCTTTGGGCTTCTCTTAGAGTGTTTTCCTCTCTGAAAGAGTTTCTAAAAAGGTCCTATTCAGAATGTTGGGTGCTGTGAGAAAGTATTTGCCCCCTTGTTGTTGTTTATTTTCTATTGTTGTTTATTTGTGGTGTCTAATGCTTTAGATCTCAGATTTATTGTCAGAGAAGTTGAACAAACAAAATGTTCACTCTCTTCGTGTCACACGGTTTCTGCTTGGGAGAAAATGTATTGAAAGTTTTTATAGAAGTCTTTCTTTTGTCACATCTACATTACAGCACAGTGAAGTCAGTGAAGGGGAAGTCGTGGCCTAATGGTTAGAGAGTCTGTCTCCTAACCCTAAGGTTTTGGGTTCGAGTCTCGGGTTCGGCCACGACTGAGGTGCCCTTGAGCAAGGCACCGAACCCCCCCAACTGCTCCCCGGGTGCCGCAGCATAAATGGCTGCCCACTGTGTGTGTGTTCAGTGCTGTGTGTGTGCACTTTGGATGGGTCAAACGCAGAGAACGAATTCTGAGTATGGGTTACCGAACTTAGCCGCATGTCACTTTCACTTGAAATTCTTTCTTCATGTATCCCAACTTTGGAGGGATACAAGCACAGGGTCAGTCATGATACAGCACCACTGGAGCAGTGAGGGTTAGGGGCCTCGATCGAGGGCCCAACAGTGGCAGCTTGGGAGTGCTGGGGCTTGAACCCAGATCCTCTGATCAACCACCCAGAGCCTTAAGCACTTGAGCCACCACTGCCCCGTTTTCTTTTGTTTTTTTTTTTTGTTTTTTTTACAATTTAAAACCATATTGGTCGTATAAAGTCGAACCACTTTATTTTGGGAAATATTTAAAACAAATAATTTAATTGTTTATTCTTAGTTGCAGGTGACCTCATGTTTACACCTTGGGTTCATTGTAATTTGCCCAAGAAAAGCTTGAGTGCAGTTAATATATTTATTCTATTTTAAGTGAGTTATTGAAGTTATTGAAATTGTGTGTTTTTTAGGAGCTAGCAGACATGCGTCACATCCATACGAAGGTGAAGAAGCAGTACCAGGAGAAGACGGCAGAGTTAGCGCATGCTAACCGGCGAGTAGAGCAGCATGAAGCGGAGGTGAAGAAGCTGAGGCTGAGGGTAGAGGAGCTGAAGAAGGAGCTGGGTCAAGCTGAGGATGAGGTGAACGTTCTGTTAGCGTTTTCAGGAAAACTCTGTAATTAACACGTGATCATCAGAAGCATTCAAGATTTTTATTAGACTACTACTGATCTTTAAATGTGTGTGTGTGTGTGTGTGTGTGTGTGTGTGTGTGTGTGTGTGTGTGTGTGTGTGTGTGTGTTAGCTGGATGACTCTCGTAACCAGACCAGGAAGTTGCAGAGATCTCTGGATGAACAAGTGGAGCAATCAGAGAACCTTCAAGTTCAGCTAGAACATTTACAGTCCAGGTTAAACAACACACGCATTCAGACTCACACACACACACACACACACTCACTCGCGCACACACTCACTCTCACACACAAACACACACACTCGCTCACACACTTGCACAGGCACACATACTCACACTCGCACTCACACACACACAAACGCTCTCTCTATCTCACACGCGCACACACAATCATTTTGGCTCATGGCTCTCTGCAGCCAATCCTGAGCTGCCTAGCCATGGGTTACCATAGTAACAGGGAGACTTGAAGAAGCCTGAACCCCCCTCATCAGGCAGATGAGTCAATAGACACACACACAGAGATTACATTACATATGCAGTTTTTCACATAAAAGAAGTACTTAGCATTTAGCAAAGCATTAGCATTTTGTTAGCTACAGATACTGGGAATTTATAAAATTAAATATTAAATAAAGCGGTAGAACCCTGCAGGATCTAAAGATGACACTGAGGATGATTATTGTCGATGCCAGCAGAGAAGAGACTAAATAGTGAGGCAGACAGTGAGACATGACCGCAGTAGCTCAGTGGTTAAGGCGTTGGACTAACCGAAGGTTTTGAGTTCCACTCCCAGGACCACCAATCTGCCACCGTTGGGCCCTGGAGCAAAGCCCAATCCCTCAGCTGCTCACTTGGATAAATGAGGCGATTGTAAGTCACTCTGGATATAGGCATCTGACACATCATATAAATAGATGGAGAGAGACAGAAGCAGACCAGCAGAAGAAGGCAATGATAGACAGAGAAAGGCATGGACACAGACAGTCAGAGACAGAGGGAGAGAGGGATGTGGTGTAAACGAGTGTGAGAGAGAACATTAGGAAAGCTGGTGGTTCCCGTTTCCATGTAGTCATGGCGATACAGAAGAGGGCAGAGCCAGTCTCGTGACAGATGGAGCATGTGTCCACGGTTGCCATGGAAACCCAGAGTGGCCTGGCAGTGGGGGATTCTGCTTGGTGTTGTCACAGTGACCGAAGAGCTGAGGGGTTTTATAGGGTAATAAAATTCAAAAGCGAAATATTCATGTTTGGCCATTCGGGAGCTGAAATAGAATGAACCGACTCACCGAACAGAGACCGAATTCAAATGAGCCGACTCGCTTGGTCTGATTCATCAAACAAATAAACATATCTTTTACAGATCGCAAACGACAGAACCGATAATGGTCGTGTGGAAAACTTCATTTTCTAACTTAAGAAACATTCTAAAAAATAAGAATGAATCTTGCGTAATATAATGAAATTTTATTACATTCATTTTCATTCAAGATTTTTAAAATGCTGAAATATGCAGGGAATCAGAGATATCACTGCTCGAAGCCCTGCGTCAGGGTGGGATTAACGTCCCCCCAAACACACACACGTTCTTCTTTGTGTATTCCTCTTTTTTGTCATTCTTGAGTAAGCAGAACCTCTCTAAGTGACCTCAATTGAAAAGCTTTTAGTGTTTTAGCGAGTAAGTGCACTCAAAACTGCATAATGTGTAATTTAGCACCATTTAAACTCAGACGATTCCTGTCAGGGCGCCGTGGTGCTTTTCTCCCAGGGAGCATCAGTCCTGTCCGAAAGAAGTGCAATATAATTAATAGTAAACACTGTGTGTGTGTGCACGTGTATGTTGGTGTGCTGGTGTGACAGTAACAGCACATCATAGAGTGTTTTATTCCTCTTACCCTACATCAACTAACCAAATATAACAGTGTTTAATGTCATGAAAGTGACATACGGCTAAGTACGGTGACCCATACTCAGAATTCGTTCTCTGCATTTAACCCATCCAAAGTGCGCGCACACACAGCAGTGAACACACACACACCGTGAACACACACCCGGAGCAGTGGGCAGCCATTTATGCTGCGGCCCGGGGAGCAGTCGGGGAGTTCGGTGCCTTGCTCAAGGGCATCTCTGTCGTGGCCGGCCCGAGACTCGAACCCACAACCTTAGGATTACGAGTCAGACTCTCTAACCATTAGGCCACGACTTGCCCCTGTAAAGAACAGATTACCGGGGTGTTGTTACAATCCCAGAGGGTGTTTAGGGGTATGGATGGGATGTAACAATATAAAATGATTTATATTCAAAGACAAGGACCACAAATATAGTGGGCAACAAAAACAAACTGTGATTTACCGAAAGTGTTCATTGGAGGTGACGAGAAACAGGTGCTGATAATATTTCCAATATTTACTGAAACAAGATAACAAAGATACAAAAGGGAAAAGGGGCACGAGCGGTGCCAAAACAAATAAGCAAAACAAAACCACTCTAACTCAAATTTAACCCTCTAACCTAAGCTACAAAGGAAAAGGTAATAAGAGAAATCTTCAGCGTCGAACGACGCCTTAACTAACCTACACTACCTACCCATAATAAAAACATACAGAAGGTGGCACGCGCTCCTAACCTAGTGTGTCTAATACAGTAATGACTACCTACGTGTTGCACTACGTATGTCACGTGACGTACTTACCTGTCCACTTTCCCTAATATTAACAGTCACATAAACACAGGGCAAATGAACACTAACGTAGCGACGCAGAACGAGTGACTAACAAACTGGGTTAGACGAACAGTCTGACATAGAAACGAAAAACAACACAGCAAACAAATCAGCAAACAGGGTTGAAGTCCAACAGAAACACGAGCGAACTCCACAAATGAACGGTGGCGGGTTTAAATAGGCGGGATTATTGGTGGATCGACGAGAGATGTCACACATGAAAATTAAGATCGACAGGAAAGGTGTCCAATGGCAGGGATATGAGGAGACCGATAGCGGAGAAAAGGGAGAGAGAACGAAAAACACAGAGAACCGACAACCACCACAGCATGTAACAGGTGTTTAATAACAAGTTTAATATGGAGTTGGCCTGCCCTTTGTAGCTATAGCAGCTTCAGATCATTAGGAAAGGCTTTCCACAAGGTTTAGGAGTGTGTTTATGGGAATTCTTGACCATTCCTCTGGAAGTGCATTTGTGAGGTCAGGCACTGATGTTGGACCGGAAGGCCCGGCTCGCAGTCTCCACTCTAATTCATTCCAAAGGGTTGAGGTCAGGACTCTGTGCAGGAGAGTAAGGATCCTCCACAACAAACTCACTCATCCATGTTTTTATGGACCCTGGTGTGCAGTCATGTTGGAACAGGAAAGGGCCATCCCCATGTCTCGGTATGCTGAATCATTGAGTTCTTTTCATTGGAAATAAGGAGCCAAGCCTAACCCCTGAAAAACAGCTCCACAACATAAACCCCACACCACCAAACCTGGCACAATGCAGTCAGGCAAATAAAGCTCTCCTGGCAACCACCAAACCCAGACTTGTCATTCAGATTGCCGGATAGAGAAGCGTGATTCGTCACTCCAGAGAAAACACATCTCCACAGCTTTAGAGTCCCATGGTGGCGTGCTTTACACCACTGCATCCGACGCTTTGCATTGCACGTGGTGATGTAAGACTTGGATGCAGATGCTCAGCCATTAAAACCCCTTTCCATGCTTATCTGAAGGCCACACAAAGTTCAGAGGTCTGTAGCTACTGACCGTAGAAAGTCAGTGAGTTCTGCGAACTTTGCGCCTGGAATATTTAGTAGGGAGGAAATTTCATGACCTTTCATGGGACCAGGCTTGAATTCACGGAGCTCCTGAGAGCGACCCATTCTTTCACAGATGCTGATTAAATTTATGAACCTTTTGGCAATATAGAGTATATGTAATGTTTTTGGAACGACAGTGACTTCCTGTTGTGTCTTCTGTTCTCTCGGCTATAAACAGTGTTTCCTCACCAGACTCTCTTTATTCTCTCTCTTCAAGTTAAAAAGAAAAGAAAAAAGTCACAGTTTGTTCAACATGTTAGTGAAAAACACTCGTCTGCCCTGAAGATGTGGAGAACTTCAGGTTCTATCTTCTCCTCTGACTCTAATACACAGAGCTCACACTGGAGACTCCTTCACTACAGGTTAAAATGTCTCAGTCTCCTAAAAGAAAACTTGGGGAAAAAAACGTTACTATAGAAACGAATAACGTTTTAGAACGAGCACAGCTGATTAGCATAGATTCTCTTGCCAATGTGTGCCTGGAAGTGGGTGTGTTTATCTGGAAGTGGGTGTGTTTACCTGGAGGTGGGTGTGTTTACCTGGAGGTGGGTGTATTTACCTGGAAGTGGGCATGTTTGCCTGGAAGTGGGCGTGTTTACCTGGAGGTGGGTTTGTTTATCTGCAAGTGAGCATGTTTATCTGGAGGTGGGCGTGTCTGTCTGGAGGTGGGCGGGTTTTAATGTTTGTCCTGCGTGTATCCAGCAGGCAGCTATTGTTTTTACTGAAATGTCTCTGGAGGATTAGGACCATCGTGTCTGCACAAGTAGCATAGAGTAGAACACGGGTGTGTGTGTGTGTGTGTGTGTTTAGTGAATTCAGCATGTTGTATTTTACCTTCTGCTTTATTTTAGTCCTGTAATACACAGACATCAGACCAACTGCACAAAGACATATTGCATTGTAAATTAAAGTCGAATCATCACAAAACACACCTCAGTCCTCCTGACTCACACACTAATAAATCATTCCCGAGATATTTTTATCTGTTTTTAGCGATTCACAGCAGCTCAGAGAGCTCTCTGTGGTGAGGACGGAACCTCAGGAAGCCGAGATTAAAACGTCTCTTTATGGTTTCTGCTTTGTTTCGTGAAAATGTCGCCGCACAAAGCACATCTGACATTTCAAACCTTAACGGATTTCAGATCACACCTTGATGTTTGTTTTTTTCCCCCCTAATCTGACAGGCTGAGGCGTCAGCAGAACCCGAGTCTGTTCGGGAAGATGAGAACGTCGTCGTCCTCTTCACGGTTCTGCCCCGATGACCCCGAGCGCCCAGCCAGTGACCCTGACGACGACGAGGAAGAGCTCCAGATTCAGATCCCCTGATCGCAATCCCATAATATCCGGACCGTGACCTTTAACCTGTCCGCTCACACGGGACAGGTTCTGATGTGGACCGCGTCTGTGAGACACAGGGACGGTTCCTCTGTGCTTCCTGTACAGACCGAGCAGAGGAGCTGGAAAAGGAAGTGACATCAGCATCAAACACATTTCACTCACGTCGTCTTCGTTATTAATTCTCGCTCCGAGTCGCGCTCATAGACCCTCAGAGTGCCGTTCCACCGGGCCGTACTGTACGCTTCGGTGCTCTACAGGTGTGAGGGTGGAGTAGGTGAAGCTTGCAGGTGTTGAGTTCATTTCCTGGTGTTAAACCACGCCAAAGAATCTTCATGGTTTGATTCGTGTTTCATTTTTCAGTTTAATAAAAAGAGACATCAATTTAGGATTAATTCTCTTTGCACACTCAGCACTCCACACCACATCAAGCTCCGCCCACACACCCCTGTTCACCAAATGTAGGTAACTGTAGTGTCCCAGTGTAAAAGCCAAATAATCACAGAGTTCATCAGCTCCCTGTACGACTTTTATATTCCTCTGCACCTTTTATACGTCTCATAAAGAACGCAGTGTCGTGTCGTGGGTTCTGTGTAAAGATTTAGTCCACATTCACACTCATCTCCATCGTGTTTGCCTTCGTCTGTGTATGTGTGTGTTTTGGTATTAGAGGTCTGACACACCTAGATTGCCGTTGGATTCGGGGGCGTGTCCTGAGCGTTCCGCCCTCCGTAGCGCTGTAGGTTATGGAGCAGAAAGTGAGCTGTCTGATTGGCTGTTCGGATCACATCATATATATTTATATATCATATAAATATAGTCCTGATTTTATGATTTTTGTTCAGTGCTTCAGTGTTTTTGTAACCCTTTCAGTGTAGCCCACTGTGGACTCTGTTGGCTCCGCCCCCTTTGAGACAGACCATGCTGTTTTGGTCGAGTGTGTAAGTGTTTATCATCTCCGTGTGAATGCATCGTAGCGTCATGTGCTGTGTAAAACTCTATTCCTCTGTCTCTATCTCACACACACACACACACACACACACACACACACACACACACACACACAGTGTTGAGGTGATCAGTACTCAGTGTTTAGTTCTTTAGCACGGTCCCCGTGTGTCCTTGGCTCGAACCTTGAGCTCGGCTTCTTCCTGCTTTTACTGTTTAAGCCCTAAAACAATTCTCCTTCTGGATAAACATCAACCACCAACAACGAGGACCAATACAGACTTTTACAGACTTCTCCTTTTCTTCAGCAGGACGTTTTTACTCGTCGTTCTGATAAATATTTATATATTTTTTTGTTACATAAATTGTTCTGTATTACAGTTTTTTGTATTTAGCATTATACATATTAAGTGTGTATAAACACAGACTGTGTGTTTTATTCAGCTTTTTCTCTGTCTGTGTGCGAGTGTGTGTGTGCGTGCGAGTGTGTGTGTGCGTGCGAGTGTGTGCGCGCGCAAGTGTGAGTGTGTGTGTGCGTGTGTGTGCTCGGGAGTGTGTGTGTGTGCTCGGGAGTGTGTGTGTGTGCTCGGGAGTGTGTGTGTGTGTGCTCGGGAGTGTGTGTGTGTGCTCGGGAGTGTGTGCGCGCTCGGGAGTGTGTGTGCTCAGGAGTGTGTGTGTGTGTGTGTGTCTGTGCTCGGGAGTGTGTGTCTGTGCTCGGGAGTGTGTGTGCGTGCGCTCGGGAGTGTGTGTGCGTGCGCTCGGGAGTGTGTGTGCGCGCGCTCGGGAGTGTGTGTGCGTGCGCTCGGGAGTGTGTGTGCGTGCGCTCGGGAGTGTGTGTGCGCGCGCTCGGGAGTGTGTGCGCGCGCGCTCGGGAGTGTATGTACATGTTCATGTTTGAGTGTGAAATATCATATACCATAAATGAAAAGGTGTGAATTCAGAAGTTCTTCCTGTAGCGAGTTCTGCAGAAGTTTCTGGAATGTCCCAGCTTCAGTGCAGCGGTGTTTTACTAAAGGTGTAAAATGTGGAGCCAAAAGAACAGAAGGAGCATCGATTTTAGTAAGAAGCTCTAACATGGGACATTTAAACCTCTGCACAGATGTGAGTATTGTGTGCCTCATACTAAATCCTGCTGCATGTGTGTGTTTTGCTGACTTGGTGAGTGTGTGTGTTGGGGTGTGTGAGAGTGTGTGGGGATCATCACGCTGACTCAGGTGTGTTAAACACCACATGCTGTTCAGCGCTGAACTCCTGCAGCACGACGCTTTAACACACCTGCAGTAAACATAGCAGTAACACCACCACAACCCTGACCTGTGTGTGTGTGTGTGTGTGTGTGTGTGTGTGTGTGTGTGTGTGTGTGTGTGTGTGTGTGTGTGTGTGTGTGTGTGTGTGTGTGTGTGTGTGTGTGAGCAGTGTCAACGTTGCAGTGTTATCTCTCTCTATGTTCAGTGTGGATGTGCTGAACACTGGAGTTCTGCACAAAATCAGATACAAGTTTCTTCGATCAGCTGCCACACTATTGTCACCATCATCATCATCATGAGAATTTGGGCTCAACTTGTGTGTGTTCAGAGCGTGTGTGTGTTCAGAGTGTGGGTTGAACGAGCGTGTGCTCAGTGTGTGCGTGTTGAACGTGTGTGTGTGTGTGTGTTCAGAGTGTGTGTTGTGTCTTTGTGCTATTTAGAAAATCCTAATTATTCACCACCACCTCTCCTGTTTCAGTCCAGCAGCATACACACACACACACACACACACACACACACACACAGGTACACTGAGACAGAATTTAATGAGTCGTAGTGTCAGTTATTCATTCTGACTCGTCTCCAGTACTGAGAGGTCCTGAGATCCTGTAATTACATAAGTGTGCAGCTGGAAGGGACTCACACTCTCTCACTCACTCACTGTCTCACACACACACACTGTCTCCCACTCTCTCTCTCACACACACACACACTCTCTCACACACACACTCTGTATCTCTCTCTCTCTCTCTCTCTGTATCTCACTCTGCCACACACGCACTCTCTGTCTCTCTCTTACACTCTCTCTCTCTCTCTCTCTCTCTCTCTCTCTCTCTCTCTCATTTTTTCAGTTCAATTCAGTGAGCTTTATTATCATGACTATAGAGTTTACAGTGTTGCTACATATTTGTCTACAGTCGTGCAGCATGAATCTTTTCCCCCAGCAGCACCGGGAGCTTTTGAACATTACTCCAGCTCTGAAACCCAGTGGTGATGTCGTCTCCTAATGACTAGAAGTTCTTTATATTTGTTGTATTGGTTTAGGAGATGCAGCTCTGTCTCTACAGCTCTGAGGTCACAGTGTGAACACCGTCTGTCCTCTTTACAGCTCCAGGTCCGTTTGTATCGGCCCTGTTCTACTGCCAGCACGTGCTCTCGCTCAGCCTGGGTTTACTCAGGGTCTTCATCAGGGTCCGCTTGGTCATTGTGGTTATGGAGGTTGCCACAGCTTATTGCTGATTGAGGGCCAGATAGGTTTCGAGTTTTGCACACACACACACACACACACACACACGTTCACTTTATTTAAAATAATTTTAAATGCTTAAATGTCATCTCACTAGCGGTTTGCTAAGTAAGTTCACTTACAAGTCAGCTAATGCTACAATGCTAACTATCTACTGTCTGTAATTAAAAGCAAACGTTAATAAGCTAGCATTAGCCTTAGCGTTAGTCTGAGCACCGAGGCGTTAAGTTAAGGTCTCTTCTCTCTTCACAGCTTTAACGCTAGCAGACGTCATAATCTAGATAATGCAGAGATGTGGGCGGATTTTTTTTAATGCCTCCTAGAGAGCGATAATTAGAGCTACGGCCATTACGGTGAAGGAAAAGTGGAAACTTTACAGCGTTTCTGAGTTCATTAGGAAATCCGCACTAACCGGCGCTCTGAAAATGGACGCTAATGGAGCGATCGGCGCAGAGAGAACAGAGACGGAGCGTTAAGAGCCGGAGAGAGAGAGGATGAGATCAGAGAATACTCATCTGTGGTTGTGTGATGAACGAGATGTTTGAGATCGCTTTCACAATTCGGAGTGTAAAGTAAACTTAATAAAGTTTCAACACAATTCGAGATCCTTTTATAATCGACACAACAGTTATGACCACTGCCGAACTTCACCTTACACTCAAATCACTCTGTTCCTTTACTAATCAGATTAACTCTTCGTTGACGTCTGAATCTGTTTCACTTAAACGTCTCAAACCCTCACACCACAACAGGAAGTTACATCATCCAGATCTCCTGAAGATCAAAAGAAGAAGAAAAGTAACTTCTTTCATTTTGCTTTTTGAAATTAGTTTTGTGATATTGACTGACGAGGTCATCATTAATCTAGAAATATGTATATAATTATTTTTTTTAATTCTGTAAAAGTGCATAGAGTTGCCAAATATCCCAGTTTTCCCAGGATTTATTCATTCATTCATTCATTTACTACCGCTTATCTGAACTTCTCGGGTCACGGGGAGCCTGTGCCTATCTCAGGCATCATCGGGCATCAAGGCAGGATACACCCTGGACGGAGTGCCAACCCATCACAGGGGACACACACACACACTACGGACAATTTTCCAGAGATGCCAATCAACCTACCATGCATGTCTTTGAACTGGGGGAGGAAACCGGAATACCCAGAGGAAACCCCCGAGGCACGGGGAGAACATGCAAACTCCACACACACAAGGTGGAGGCGGGAATCGAACCCCCAACCCTGGAGGTGTGAGGCGAACGTGCTAACTACTAAGACACTGTGCCCCCTAGTTTTCCCAGGATTGTACTTCTTTTTAATAATCAGTCCTGGGAAATTTAGGTTCATCGGCTATGGTGTTACACGACAAGGCGTAACTCGAGCCTCAGCCTTAGCGGCGACTAGAAGCAGCAGTCGATAATAAGTGCCAGTGAAGGTGTTGAACTTGTTAACGTATCTGAGATTAAACTAAACACTGAACCAGGCGGCGAGACGGAGGACGATGACACGGTGTCTGATGTGTTTGATGATCTAGTAAAAAAGAAAATGAAATGTGCAATTCAGGTTTCAATAACAGAATACAATTTTTACCACAGAACTCAAGGCGATCGGCTGTCGGTTACATGCTACATGTATTCAGAGTCGTGTTCGATTCACCCAGCAAATTAAAGCTATTTAATTGTTCCTGATTAGGAAAGACTTTTAATAGCTAATTAACAGCTGCTTATCACGCTGTGCGACATGGCCGCAGCTACCCGTTACGTGGGAACAAGGTGAGTGCAAAAATATTCAGCGACTCCATCCATCCATCCATCCATCTTCTGCCGCTTATCCGGGACCGGGTCACGGGGGCAGCAGACGCCCAGACTTCCCTCTCCCCAGACACTTCCTCCAGCTCTTCCGGGGGAATACCGAGGCCTTCCCAGGCCAGCCGAGAGACATCGTCTCTCCAGCGTGTCCTAGGTCTTCCCCGGGGCCTCTCCCGGTTGGACATGCCCGGAAAACACCTCCCCAGGGAGGCGTCCAATAGGCATCTGGAACAGATGCCCGAGCCACCTCAGCTGACTCCTCTCGATGTGGAGGAGCAGCGACTCTTATCTGATTATTGCAGCTAAGTTGTCCCGTGGCAGAACTAAGACCGAGGCCTTAGTTGAGAATGTCTCGTCACCGTTTAGTCAAGAGACATTAGCATAAAGCAAATATGGAGTATTGTTCCTGTCTGTTGCAGTGGTGAAGTCTAAGCTTCATGTTAATGTTCAGGTCATTCATTGAAGAACAGATGCCTCTGATAGCTGCGGCACAAAGAAAAACAAGTACAAACCCGTAATCGGGTAAGATAAAGCTTATGATTCGTAATGTTTCTTCGAAGTTAAAGGTCGTCTGTGATGGAGACATAAAGAATAAGAATTGTTTTGAGTTGTTTAGACGTTTTAATTGTTTAGATGTTTAGCCTTCTTTAATTCTCTTACATAGAAAACAAGCAAAGAGACACGTCCGTTAGACCAAAGTGTTTGTCGAGGAGTCCAGGTTTTGTCCAACCCTAAAGCTCCATCATGTAAGATTTCTCAAATTCTATCAGGATCTCGATCGGTTTTGTTTCTGGAGCCGAAGAAGATTTAAACAAGTGTTGTTTTTTTGTTGTTGATTTTTTTTTTCTTCGAAAAATCATGAACACAAAGTGCGGTGGGGTTTAACTTGTGGAGTTAGCATTAGCATTAGCATCAGTTCTGTCATCAGGTTTAGGAGCATTATCTAACACTAACAATAAACACAAAAACCATGTCATGGTTTAGCAAACACATCATCATCTTCATCTCAGCCACATGATACTTTAGTCATGTGCTAGTTGAGTGTTTCTAAGGAGCTCTGCGTTGCTCAAGGCTTCGTCACGTTTCTTTGTGATGGATTCAGACATTAATAGAGCAATTAAGTTTCAGTTCCCTTCTGGAGAACATCATAAAAAAGAATCTGAAAAGCAGGAAGAGTTGAAATAATGTCTGTGGGTGAGTATCTACAGAGAAAACCTCTGTTTGCTAAGGAAACGCTAACGACATTGAAACTGAAGCTAGAATGTTCATATCGTTTAATCCGTCTGTCCGGACGGTTTGTTACTGTAGAGACAAAAATAATTAAAAGCTGCTCTTAAATTTCCTTCTCAAGTCTAAATCATTCCTGTAAGTAAATCCGACAGCCAGCCGTCCAACATTCCTGCTTCCCCGTGCCATAAACAGGTAATTAAAAGATTAGCCATAAGCTACATAAATGCAGTTATAAAGTCACATCAGAGATGCGTCTCTCTAAATATCTGCTCGCGCACCATCTGTGAAACGCAGGACGCTTCCTCATTTAAAGAGCTTCTCGTTATCGGCTGAGTTCTGGGTGCGAGGGAGAGGATTTGTGTCTGTGTTTACTGCTAATTTTCACTTTAAACGAGCGGGAGAGCGAGACACGTGCTAATGAAGCTGTGAGGCGAGACGGTGAGCTGGGAGCTTGTGTTAATATCGACGATCATTTACTTTACTGCCAGGGTTTCATCACGGCTCTGTAAGGAACAGAAGTACAGATGAAAAGCAGGAGGATCATCATTCTGAGATTTAATGTGAGAAAATGTTCATTAGAAGCTTTATAGATTGCTGAAGGACTGTAAATGTCATGAGATGTAATAAAGAAATTCATGATTTCATCATTTCTATGCTGATAAACATCAACGAAAATGAGATGCTCAAAACAAGCATTTTTATATCTTTACATGCGTTTGGGAAAAAACGCTAACGAGCACGCGCAAGATCGTGTGCGCGAGATCGTGTGCGCGCGAGCGTGTGTGCAAGCATGTGTGATTGTTTTCCTCTTCCTTATTATCCGTTTTACTCCTTTTACACCACAGTACTTTTTATCAATTTCTAGTTACATTTAATGCTAACGGTCAAGTTACACTGTTTCCTCACCAGACTCTCTTCATTCTCTCTTCAATAAAACAACAACAGTTTGTTCCACACGTTACTGAGAAAAGCCACAGAAGTGTAAACTCATCTGTCCTTCACCTCTGACTGGTACACAGAGCTCACACTGGAGACTCCTTCACCACGCCGCACACACGTTTCTCCTCACAGAGAACAAACGTGTCATTTATCAAGCACACGTAATTCTGTTTCCATTTATTTCTTATCGCCATCCTATGAGCCTCCTTCCAGTGAGCTGTTACTATAGAAACGCTAACTTTCAGGCAGGAAGAAGTGATGAAAGGAGCTGAGAACGAATGTATATGATGTGTATTTTAGTGACATCCAGCTCTGTATAATAAAAAAATAATAACATGTTCAAGACATCAACTGCAAAGCTCTTCACGTGTGATCGGATTACAGCAAAACATTTCGGTGATTAGTGGCGTCCAGGTCGCGGTTGCCATGGAGACGGTAGTATTTAGAAAGGGTGATGGACCACAGCATTAAAACTAAATGAGCTCTGAATATCCGGAATATGAACGCAATTATTTCTGCGCCGCAGGGCTCGGCTGGGAAACAGACACGGAGAGAGGAACCTACAGCTCGCTGAGAGAGACACGTCTCGCAACGGATGAACACGGGAGGTCGGGAGTGCCGAGTTAAACACGACAGATAAATACGCTTTTATACTCAAGCTTTGTGTTTACAGTAGAGAGTCTGATATAGTTTGTGGTAGAAGGTTTCTCTGGTGTACACACAACCTAGAAATCGAGTGCTGGTCACTTTACACATGAATCCGTTTTTACTTAATATACACGCTAACAAATAGATTGGGGGGGGTCAGAGAAGAGGCGCTAGAACATAGAACCTTCTAGCAAAACGTAACATCAGATCACTTCATGTAGGTTATAAGAAGTCAAATGGTGGCTCAGCGGTTAGGGGGCTGAACCACCGAGATGCCCCTGCTGGGCCCCTGAGCAAGGCCCTTAACCCTACTGTGTAAGACAAAATAAAGAGATGAATGTTAGCTGTAATGTAGCATAATGGATTACATTGTGACGGGTTTTTTTTTCCTTCCCAGGTTTTCTGTTTATTATTCCTGAGCCCAGAAGACGGGAGCGGGCCTAGCATTGATCCTTGTGGTGTTAACCTTGATATAAAGCACATAAGTATGCCTGCTTTGTTTATATCTGCATTTCCAGGCAACTGAAGGTTTTCTTCCCAAGCTTTAAATCTCCTGCTTCAGGAGACGATCGTGCTGGAGTTACTCCTCACTGAGACGTGGCCCTCTCTTCTCCGTGCATTACATCAGTACAGAGCGTTAACGTGGGAGAGCTCCGAGGTCTGATAGCAGCTCCGGGCGGCCGTTAGATTTGCGGACGGCCTCGAGTGCACCGTAAATACTTACGAGCTCCACATTACTGGAATTGCAGTGTACGAGCACCGAGCCGTAGATCTCTGCATCAGCTCTCGGAGGGAAGGTTACGAGCTCAGCTGCCCTTTCTGTTTCCTTTCAGCAATGGAATTTTAAATGTTTTGTTTTTTTAAAGTGAATCTTAGACATTAAGGATGAATAATTAAAATGAAGCTAAGGAAACAGAATGCCCAGAGCTGTAACAGCTTACATTCCCCAGGTTCCTTTATGTTCTGTAGGAATTCAGGAGAGGACTTTATGACTCACAGCTCATGAATCTCAGCTGTCATGGTTCCCAAGGTCTATTAGCACCAGCAGGCATGATACAGAGGGAAAAAAATCGATGTATGATTTAATGCTAAAGGTCTTTTGTAAGGCTGAACAGTTCTCTGTACAAATAATACTGTTTGGGTTTTATATTCTTTGATAATTTTGCCTTATAGGATGGCTTTGGTCAAGAAACATTATTTTTATTCATTCATTCATTCATTTTCTCGGGTCACGGGGAGCCTGTGCCTATCTCAGGCGTCATCGGGCATCGAGGCAGGATACACCCTGGACGGAGTGCCAACCCATCGCAGGGCACACACACACACACTCTCATTCACTCACACACTACGGACAATTTTCCAGAGATGCCAATCAACCTACCATGCATGTCTTTGGACCGGGGGAGGAAACCGAAGTACCCGGAGGAAACCCCCGAGGCACCGGGAGAACATGCAAACTCCACAAACACAAGGCGGAGGCAGGAATCGAACCCCCGACCCTGGAGATGTGAGTCAAACGTGCTAATCACTAAGCCACCGTGCCCCCCCATTATTATTATTATTATTATTATTATTATTATTATTATTATTATTATTATTATTATTATTATTATCTTCTTTCAATTTTCCTTGGAAAACAGATTTGTAGGCGGAGCTACATATGAGCTCAGTTTGATAAAAAAAAGAAGAAAAAAAAATCCCTAGGATCATTTGTCTTGGGGAAGGATGTTCATCTGTCTGTGTTACATCATGTGCCTTAGATTTGTTAATAGGGTTAAAAACTCCTCAATCATTTTCCCTTTTCTCAGTACATTTATAAAAACCTGATTTGTGGGCGGGGCTATGCATCCCTATGATCGGTTTGTGACGTCACAGAATAAAATCCACATATTTGGCCCAATCACATCAGATATGCAAATTATTATGTGATACCTGGAGACTTTTAACTGAGCGACCTGCATTCTAAGCTATCTACCTAGCTGGCTTTTATTGAGTGGTGGTTGTCATGGTAACGGACAAGTTTGGGCTGCTGCTGAAATGTGACTTGCGTGAGAGAAAAAGATAGTTAGTGATCAGAGGTGATTAGGACGTGCAGGAGAACATGGGGTGTTTCTGTATTTGCATATTCATGAATATTCATAAACTCTGGCATCTTTAACGAGGGTGTAGGTGTAGAGATGTTTATGGATGATGTTTATTTAGTGTTTAGGTATGAACGCATGCTAATCAGTCTCGATGTGAAGATGTGGTCTGATTGCTTCAGTGTCCAGTGCATTAAAGCTAACTGCAGCTCAGAACTGCTGATAAAAAAAAACCCTTTAAACTGTGTTCCTTCATCCAGAGCTGCTCTGTTCAGTCAGGAGGAAAAACTCTACGTGAACACTGAGATGAAAAATAAATAGAATTTCTCTTTCTGCATGACAGAAGAACAGAAATAAATTCACACAGATGTTTATTTCATAGCTAAATCCCTAAGCTCTCAATTTAATCTGAATGTCGTGATTCTCCTCCTCGATGAAGGAACGGGAGAGGAACACGGTGAGGCTGCAGCGGGCAGAGGATTTATTGAAATGGATTTTGTTTTGTGTGTGTGTGTGTGTGTGTGTGTGTGTGTGTGAGAGAGAGAGAGAGAGAGAGAGGAAGACAAAGAGACAGACATACACACAGAGACAGACAGAGAGAGAGAGAGAGTGTCTCCTCACCCAACTGGTCCTGAACCTCAAGTTCACTAACACACACTTACACAGATCGACATCAGTTAAATTCAACCTCAACAAATTATAACACATTATAACACACTGTAGCTGAATACCTGAGCACAGTGACTGTACACCAACACAGAACCACTGACAGAGTACAGTGTGACAGACAGACAGAGAGAGAGAGAGAGAGAGAGAGAGAGAGAGAGAGAGAGAGAGAGTAGGACACACAGGGACAGGCTGAGACAGAGAGACGGAGCAAGAGAGAGTCAGACAGACAGACACACAGACACAGAGAGAGAGAGAGAGAGTAGGACAGAGACACACAGAGAGAGGCAGAGACAGAGCAAGAGAGAGTGAGACAGACAGACAGACACAGAGAGAGAGAGAGAGAGAGAGAGAGAGAGAGAGAGAGAGAGAGAGAGAGAGAGAGTAGGACAGAGACACACAGAGGGAGGCAGAGACAGAGAGATGGAGCAAGAGAGAGAGGCAGACAGATAGACAGACAGGCAGGCAGAGAGAGAGAGACAGAGCAAGCTTCATTTTTATCTAAATAATTCACTTTAATCCTCATTGCATGCTACCTTGTTGTTCTAACAGAGAGTTAAACACACAACACTCCTCTGTAACAGAATTAAAGCAGACTATGAATAGAATTACACTGAAAATAGAATTACCAGTTAGGGAAAGAGAAAAATGTATCGTAAAATATAACAACACAACATACACCAGTTGTTGTTAATTGTGTTTGGTGATCTTGTTTTGTTATTTTGCTCTACACTTTAATAAGAGTTTCTCTGGGGATGTGGGAGCTCAGTCATTAAAGTGTTGGGCTACAGATCAGGAGCCTCATTTCCACCAAGCTGCCACTGCTGGGCCCCTGAGCAAGGCCCCGAACCCTCAACCTACTCGGTTGTGTAAAATGAGATAAAAATATATGTTGTTCTGGATAAGAACATCTGTCAAGTAAGCAGAAAATCTCATGATGTCTAATCTAATCTAATCTAATAAGATGAATGACTGGGTTTTTTTGTTTATGTTTTGTATTTTCTCCATAATTTAGTCCAATCCTCAATGTCAGCTCTCCCTAATCCCACATTATCTACAGCCACACATGGAGTAAAGCGTCTGCCCTCTTCCACATCCCTAAGCTCAGAGACGCTCACGAAGGCCTGCAGTCCTTTTATTACAGAACACACCGTGTGTCACACTGATTACTTTCTGTTTCAGGAAATGTCACAGGAAACGCTGTGGAACTGGTTCCTGTTGTCTCAGAATGTAAACTCTTCTGTCCTGAAGATGTCAGAGTACAAGTTTGTGTATAAAGCGGTGGTTTGCAGAAGCTCCTCTGTCACTGAAACTGAGAGAGAGAGAGAGAGAGAGAGAGAGAGAGAGGGAGGGATGGAGAGAGAGAGGGAGAGAGAGAAGAGAGAGAGAGAGAGAGAGAGAAATGAGGGTGAAGTGTGAAGTGTGTGTGTGTGCACACTCACAGATGTTCTGGGTGACGCTGATGTAGTTGTGTGAGAGAGAGAGATAGAGGGAGGGAGAGAG
>NC_062519.1:40418838-40431338 GCF_022655615.1 Tachysurus fulvidraco
AATAATCTGATGTGGACGAATCAAACGAAACTTTATAGTGATGTATTATATCTGAAACACAGGAAGAGCTTAAACAGGAAGAGGAAAGAGAATTGAAATTTGTTTACATTTTTGGGGAAATAATAATAATAATAATAATAATAATAATAATAATAATAATAATAATAATATGTTTTAATTATATCAGCTTTGGGACACTTTACATCCCAAGCAAAGACATCACTGAGAACACAATTAGACAATAAACAACAGACAATAAACAGTAAACAAAACCAGATCAATACAGCAGACAAGGACGAGACAAACTCCGAGATGGAGACGAAGACAAACAGAAGAACAGCGAATCGATATTTCAGCTGTTAGAAGCCGAGTCAAAGTCCCGAAGAAATGAACAGGATTTAAAATGTGATTTAACTCTTTTCCTCCGGTTCGTCTCGTGTCCACGTAGACGATCGAACGTCTCGGCCGTGTCTCACTCCACGGTGGTGTTAATATGACGCTCGTATAAAAGTAGACACTCAGGACTTTGTAGAGTTTCGTCCCTATTTCTGTTTTTCTCTACAATACTAAAGGTGATATTTTCATAGAAAAGATCCAGAAAAACAAAAACGGTTATTTTTATTCCACACAGATGTTTGTATCTTCAACACTAAAAAAAACTCGGTGTAAGGTTATAAACAGAGGGACAAACACACGTTTCACAATCCTGACCAATTTTACACTCTCACTCTCTCACTCATGTTCTACCGCTTATCCGAACTTCTCGGGTCACGGGGAGCCTGTGCCTTTCTCAGGCGTCATCGGGCATCGAGGCAGGATACACCCTGGACGGAGTGCCAACCCAACTCAGGGCACACACACATTCTCATTCACTCACACACTACGGACAATTTCCCAGAGATGCCAATCAACCTACCATGCATGTCTTTGGACCGGGGGAGGAAACCAGAGTACCCGGGGGAAACCCCCGAGGCACGGGGAGAACATGCAAACTCCACACACACACAAGGCGGAGGCGGGAGTCGAGGTGTGAGGCGAACATGCTAACCACTAAGCCACCGTGCCCCCCACCAATTTTACATTTACGACATATTTTTATACGTTTGCAGATTTTTATACAATGAAGTTATTGATGGTTTAGGGCATTTCTCAGGGCCCCAGCAGCAGCAGCTTGTTGGACCTCGGATTTGAACTCACAACCGTCCAATCAGCAGACTAACACCTTACCCACTAAGCTACCACTTCCCAGTTTGACAGACAAAACATCATTCAGTTATCAGCACATCATTCATCATTCAGTTATCAGTCATTAATCCCTCAAATGGATTGAAAACAGAGTTACATCCAAAGGTTTGAAGGTCAGTGAAGGATCTAGCAGAGTGGTGGAGGAGCAGAAGTGTGGTGTGGTGAGGAGCTCGGTACCAAAGGAGTTGAGAGAGTCAGATGGGATGGAAGGATGGATGAGATCAGAGAGATGACCGCGAGCGAGGGATTTAAACGGTCAGAAGTAGGTTAGTAGAGTTGCTGATGCTGAAGGGAGCCAGAGCAGGTGATGTAAGAAGGGTGTGATGTTAGAGGAGCAGGTGAGGAGAGAGAACTGCTGACGGATGAAGCTTTTATAGGCTGCTTATTGAACACATGAGCTTAATATTAGCAACTGTGAAAAAGATTTTCTGCAGACAGGTACAAACCACACACACACACACACACACACACACACACACGTAAAGCCTTCAGGAGTGTGTAAAGCCTGTAGAGACACTGGAGCAGTGACTAATGAGCGATGACTGTTTTATTATCCCACATAAGCCAAGAGAAAATTCTCAGCAATATATAGATTTTTTTTTAAAATCTTTTTTTTCCTTCCTCCTCCGAACCCTTTCCAACCTTCCGGCTGTGTTGTTTATGAAAGGCGAGAAGAAGAAAAAAGAAAGCAAGACCAAAGCTTTATTTTGCATCTTGAAATCTGTATGCAAATGAGTTTTAATCTTTGCGTGAGTGTTGCCATTGAGAACAACAGCGTACTGTTTTTCAGCCCATTAGCGAGAAAGTGGAAGATCTATTGCACAGCAGCCGAGAGAAGTTTAATACATAAAACTGCAGGAGTTGCTTTCTCTGTCTTGCTGCTCTCATCCATCACTCGTACAGATAATAGATGCTCGTATCATGGAGGAGAAATGTGCTAGCTCACTGATACACTGAGAGATCAGCTCGACGACGCCACACACACACACACACACACACACACAGAGCCGAAAATTCCTGACTCCTTTGTGACTGTGTTTGTGTTTGTGTTTGTGTTTGTGTGTGTGTGTGTGTGTGTGTGTGTGTGTGTGAAGGTTGTGACTTCAAGGTGCACATCGGCATTTCTAAACAGCGTGACAACCGAAATAAAAACATTAACCATCTGGCAATAAATGAGCGAAGCATTCCCAGATAATTTAGCGAGCAGCAGGGAGGTTTTTCTTCTCTATTGATCCCGTTCCATTCTTCCCTCATTTGCATCAGAGCTCTTGGCAATGTTTCCTTCCTCGATGCAGCTTGGTAATTTCAGTAAATTACTCGGTGATCTTACGCATTCGCAGCGCTGCAAGCACACGCTCCTGTCTCCATATGTGAGTTTCTGCACGTTCCAGGGTTGGAAACGTTCACAGAGTTGATTGATTATTGTTTGGAGGCAAAAGCTAAACGATAATGGCTTCTGCAAATCACTGTGTTTATCTTGTTTTTATCCTGAATTTATTTATTTATCCTGCTTATCTTTCTGGCTGCTCATGACCTTTCTGTCTCTCTGGAGATTTAAAGTCACCATTAAACATCTCTGGGGGCTTGGATCTGATTCACTATTTCCTTCTGAAACAGGAAGTGATGGCGAGGGCTTGTTGATTACAGCCAATAGCTGTTTGAGGTACACCATGATACACCTTCGTCTGATCTAAAAACATCTGAGCTATAAATATGGAGCACACACACACACACACACACACACACACACACACACACACACACACACACACACACACACACACACACACAGAGAGAGTTGTTTGAGTTCAGGTCTGTGGAGGATTTCTGGCCATCACGACTTTATAACCCTAGATTATGTAAAACCCTGAGTCATAAACTCTGAACACTTCTGCAACACCATTTATTCGAGCCGCTACTGTAGAGAAAGACACGGCCCGGGGGCGGAGCTTGTACATACTAGAGAGAATTTAATTGGACAAAGACAGGATGAGTGCAGAATGAGTCAAAACTATCACCTGGTTTCTGTGATAATTAAACTAAACTGTGTGTAACAAAAAGTTCAATAACTCATTTTTTTGTTCCATTAAATATAAAGAAAATATATTCGCTCAAGCTCGGGATCGTGCTAAAGCCTCCGAATCTCTGCATCATATCAAATTCTCCTCTACAGACAACCGATAAAACCCAGCAATGCCCGAAAAGCCGATTCTCCATCAAATTACTCCTCCTTTGGCTCGATTTCAAGAAAGCGAAGCAGAAAGAAACCCCTCTGTGTTGCAGTTTGATGAAATTAGCGAGCTGCTGCTGCAGTATCGCGAGCTGAACAGCCGCTTTTTTTTTTGTTCCTTCGGCTGAAGATTGAATAAAAAAAATTCTTATATGAAAATTGCTTCCTCACCGAGACGCTGCCTTTAAACGAGGTCGCAAACCGCAAGCTTTTTGGATTTTATGCCGATTATGATTTCAGTTATCCATGATATTATTTAGCTCATCAAAGATAACAAGGTTTATGTCTGTAAAAGCAAAGAAGCTTTTGTACGGGAATAAACTGGTCTTTTCTGGTCAGAAAAGAGTCCAAAATTTAAAAAAAAAAATTAAATAAAAAAAGCAGGATTTTATCCAGAAACAGAGTGAAAGAAGGTAAAGAAGATTGAAGGCAGTCTGAAAGGTAAACAAGATAATAAAGAGTGTGTGTGTGTGTGTGTGTGTGTGTGTGTGTGTGTGTGTGTGTGTGTGTGTGTGTGTGTGTGTGTGTGTGTCTTGTTATCTTGTTACAGAGTTTACAGATGACTGAGGTTACGGCTGCGTTTCAATCCGCTCCCTACTTCACCAGTCAGGTCACTGATCAGGGACTCAGACATTTTAAGGGCTCAAGTCTCAATCACACGATCCTTCCAGTGCGCTGGAACTAAAAACTCACCACAATTCACCACAAAACCGACTCCCTACGTTCTCTTACCGGAAATGACTTCATGTAGAATCCTAAGTACCTTGTTAGTGTTGTTGTAGGTCTCTAATGATTCATTATTTAAGCATAACGGATGTTAACTTTACTTGACGTTCTGTATACAGATTGTTTGAGTCTATTGACTTTTAAGTGTTTATTGATTTAAAAAAAAATCCAAGTTCCTGCTCGGAACACCTTGACCGAGACGCTGTGATTAGACTAACGGGTCCTCGGTGTCTCAGTGTGCAGTGAGCTGATTGAGACGCAGCCTAAGAGTTACAGTCAGATTTCAGTGTAGTGTTAAGTATCTACACTGATAATTGTCTAAGAGAGGTCCTCACATGGTGTGTGTGTGTGTGTGTGTGTGTGTGTGTGTGTGTGTGTGTGTGTGTGTGTGGGCTGTCTGTCATTGCTTGCCCCTGTGTTTGTCTCTTGTCCATCGCTGTCTCACTCTCTGCATTATCACATGCTGTTAATCTGCAGTGCGGCTCTGATCTCCCTCCAGAGAAAAGAGAAATTCCTCCTCACTGCTTCACTCTCCTCCTTCTCTCTATCATCCTACAGCACATTCGTTTCCATCCATCCATCTATCCATCCATCCATCCATCCATCCATCCAGAATGGAATATGATCATTACTACATATTATCTCCTGCTTCACTCTGGAGAAAACTGTGTGTGATTGTTTTCCTACTACAGCACGTGCTGAAGTCTTTCTGAAGTCTTCTTCACTTTAACCAGCAAAGAGAATCATTTTATTTTTTAACTGTTTATAGTTACATTTAATGTTCAGTGAAGCAAGTGACTTCCTGTCGTTTCTTCTGTTCTCTCAGCTATAAACAGTGTTTCCTCACCAGACTCTCTTTATTCTCTCTCCTCAAGTTAATAAGACAAAATACAAGTGTAAACTCGTCTGTCCTGAAGATGTGGAGAACTTCAAGTTCCAGCTTCACCCCTAACTGGTACACAGAGCTGGAGACTGAAACTCACCATTAGATGTTAATGTTGATGATGTTAAAGGTGTTGTTTGTTTTTGTTGTTGTTGGTGATGTTGTTGGTGATTTTTTTTTGTTATTTCGATGTTGATGTTGCTGATGTTATTGATGATGCCGATGATGTTGTTGTTGATGTTGTTTTTATGTTGTTGTTGTTGATGATGTTGTTTTTATGTTGTTGTAGTTGATGTTTTTATGTTGTTGTTGTTGTTGATGTTGTTTTTATGTTGATGTCATTGATGTTGTTTTATGTTGATATTGTTGATGTTGTTTTTATGTTGATGTTGTTGTTGATGTTGTTTTATGTTGATATTGTTGATGTTGTTTTTATGTTGTTGATGTTGTTTTTATGTTGATGTTGTTGTTGATGTTGTTTTTATGTTGATGTCGTTGATGTTGTTTTTATGTTGTTGTTGATGTTGTTTTTATGTTGATGTCGTTGATGTTGTTTTTATGTTGTTGTTGTTGATGTTGTTTCTATGTTGTTGTTGTTGTTGATGATGTTGTTTTTATGTTGATGTTGTTTTTATGTTGTTTTTATGTTGTTGATGTTTTTATGTTGATGTGGTTTTTATGTGGTTGTTGTTGTTGTTGTTGTTATTGATGTTGTTTTTATGTTGATGTTGATGATTTTATGTTGTTGATGTTGTTTTTATTTTGTTGTTGTTTATTTTTATTTATTTTGATGTTGATGTTGTTTTTATGTTGATGTTGTTGATGATTTTATGTTGATGATGTTTTTATGTTGATGATGTTGAGGTTGTTGATGTTTTTATGTTGATGTTGTTGATGTTGTTTTTATGTTGATGTTGTTGATTATATTGTGTGAACTTCTTCCTTTTCTGTAAGGCAGGTTTTATAGGATTTTTAAAATCCCCTTCCTTTGGCAATTTCCCAGTGTTTTTCCAACAGGTTGTCCGGCATTTGTCTCATTCAGGAGATGAGTGATGATGCGTCGCAGCTGTGACAGATGAGGAGGACACGGCCTTGCTCACTCCACTTGTACCAGACCAGAAAACCTCTAGCATCAGCAGTAGCAAAGTCAGCGTAAAGCTCTGATGATCCATCACTCCTGCTGGAGTTCATCACCTACTCACCACTTCACACACAATCTAATGTCTACAGTCACCATTTAAAGCACGAGTGCAGCGTCCAGTCCAGCTTTTCAGGAACAGGAAGACGTTAGAAGGTCTCAAAATAAAACAAAACAAAAACACAAAATGATTCTTTTAAATATTTAATCAGCAGTTAATAATGTCCACATTCTACTAGCAGGAGAGGAAGGTTTACTGTCACGGCACACTACACACAAACTACACACACAAACTACACACACAAACTACACACACAAACACTACACACAAACTACACACAAACTACACACACAAACTACACACACAAACTACACACACAAACTACACACAAACTACACACACAAACTACACACACAAACACTACACACAAACTACACACACAAACTACACACAAACACTACACACAAACTACACACACAAACACTACACACAAACACTACACACAAACTACACACACAAACTACACACAAACACTACACACAAACACTACACACACAAACTACACACACAAACTACACACACAAACTACACACAAACACTACACACAAACTACACACACAAACTACACACACAAACTACACACACAAACTACACACACAAACTACACACACAAACTACACACACAAACTACACACAAACACTACACACAAACTACACACACAAACTACACACACAAACTACACACAAACACTACACACAAACTACACACAAACTACACACACAAACTACACACAAACACTACACACACACAAACTACACCACTACACACACAACTACACACAACACTACACACAAACTACACCACAAACTACACACAACACTATACAGACAAACACTACACACACACTACCACAAACACTATACACACAAACTACACAAAAACACTACACACAAACAAGACAAAAAATATACACACAAACACTACACACAAACTACACACAAACACTATACACACAAACACTACACACAAACTACACACAAACACTATACACACAAACTACACACAAACACTACACACAAACTACCACAACTACACACAAACACTACACACAAACTACACACAAACTACACACACACACTACACACAAACAATATACACACAAACACTATACACACAAACTACACACAAACACTACACACACAAACACTACACACAAACACTACATACACAAACACTACACACAAACACTACACACACAAACACTACACACAAACACTACACACACAAACACTACACACAAACACTACACACACAAACACTACACACACAAACACTACACACCTCACACACAAACACTACACACACAAACACTACACACAACCACTATACACACAAACCACAAACACAACACACAACACTACACATAACACTATACACACAACTACAGAACACAAACTACAACACAAACACTATACACAAACTACACACACACTACACACAAACACTACACCCAACACTATACACACAAAACACTATACACACAAACTACAACCAAACACTATACAGCAACAAACTACAAACAGCAAACACTACACAAACAAACTACACACAAACCTACACACAAACACTACAACACATAAAACTACAACACAAAACCACTTCACACACACCAACTACCACAACACTACACACACAACACTACACACAAACACTACACACAAACACTACACACACAACTACACACCCAAACTACACACACAACACTACACACCAAACACTACACACAACTACACACCAACACTACACACACAAACTACACCACAAACTACACACACACTACTACCACACACACTACTACCACACACACTACACACACAAACACTACACACCAAACTACACACACAACTACACACCCAACTACACACAAACCCTACACCACCCACACACACTACCCACACACAAACACTACACCCCAAACTACACACACAACTACACACACAACCTACACACACACACCCCCACTACACCCACAACTACACACACAACTACCCACCCAACTCCACACACCCACTACACACTCACACCACACACAAACTACCCACCACCACACACTCACACACACAAACTACACCCCACACTCCCCCACACACTACACACACCCCAACTACCACACCACACCACCCCTCACCCCACACTACACCCACAAACTACACCCACCAAACTACCCCACCACACTCACCCCACCCTACCCCCAAACACTACACACAAACTACACACAAACTACACACACAAACTACACACAAACTACACATACAAACTACACACAAACACTACACACAAACTACACACACAAACTACACACAGACACTATACATACAAACACTACACACAAACTACACACAAACACTATACACACAAACTACACACAAACACTACACACAAACTACACACAAACTACACACACAAACACTACACACAAACTACACACAAACACTATACACACAAACACTACACACAAACTACACACAAACACTATACACACAAACTACACACAAACACTACACACAAACTACACACAAACTACACACAAACACTACACACAAACTACACACAAACTACACACAAACACACTACACACAAACTACACACAAACACTATACACACAAACACTATACACACAAACACTATACACACAAACTACACATAAACACTATACACACAAACTACAGACAAAAACACTATACACAAACTACACACAAACACTACACACAAACACTATACACACAAACACTACACACAAACACTATACACACACAAACACTACACAAACAAACTACTCACAAACTACACACAAACACTATACACAAAAACACCACACAAACACTACACACAAACACTATACACACAAACCACAAACACAAACACACAAACACTACACATAAACACTATACACACAAACTACAGACACAAACTACACACAAACACTATACACAAACTACACACAAACTACACACAAACACTACACACAAACACTATACACACAAACACTATACACACAAACTACACACAAACACTATACACACAAACTACACACAAACACTACACAAACAAACTACACACAAACTACACACAAACACTACACACATAAACTACACACAAAACCACTACACACACAAACTACGCACAAACACTACACACACAAACTACACACAAACACTACACACAAACACTACACACACAAACTACACACAAACACTACACACAAATACTACACACACATAAACTACACAGAAACACTACACAGAAACACTACACACAAACACTATACACACAAACTACACACAAATACTACACACAAACACTACACACACAAACTACACACAAATACTACACACACATAAACTACACAGAAGCACTACACAGAAACACTACACACAAACACTATACACACAAACTACACACAAACACTACACACATAAACAACAAAGAGTCACTAATGTTAAAAAATCTATAATGTTTAAATAAAGATGAAAATGTAAAGGATTTACACGTACTACTGTATAATGCACGTGCTTTTATTTTCAAAACAAGATTCAGAAAAAGAGACAAGAAGAGATCTCAGAGAAGACACCATGAGGCTGAGCAGCTGGAAGTGCTGGGATTTGATCTCACAATCTTCTGATCAGATCAACAGCGCTTTAAGAGCCACCACTCAGTCTTTAGAGTCACACATCTGTTCATGTAAATTCATATAAATTTAGTGAGAGATATTATGCTTTAGTCCTTCGGGACATCAGCTCACTGGTTGGAATTAAACAGATGTAAATCAGGTGTAAAGACTTGTGACATCAGAAACTCTGTCACTGCATGAAGGTCAGGAGAAATGATGAAGAGATACAAACGCTGATGTAAAATTAGCTTCAATCTTTTTTTTTGTATCAGGCACAAATCTTGCAGTCTAATCAATTAAATAAATGAAGCACCAACAATGTTTTGTTTTTTCTATTTTTGGTATGGTATAATGTCAGAGCTAGAAGTGATTTAATAGTCTGTTTAATGCTGGAGCAGTGTTACATTATGTCATTATTGTGTTTTTATAAATCATCTAAAACATGTAGATCTATAATTTATTGTTATTATTATTGTTGTTAGTAGAAGTAGTAGTATTAGTAGTATTTATTTATTATTATTATTATTATTATTATTATTATTATATTTTATTATTATTGTTGTTGTTTATTGTATTTTATTATTATTATTATTATTATTATTATTATTATTATTATTATTATTATTATTATTATTATTATAAGAAGAAGAAGAATCTGGCTGATGGTGAATAACACGTTTGTTATTTGCTATCACGCAGTACATGTGACAGACGGTAGACGGTAGAAACTCCAGAGCAGAAGGTTTTTTTTCCTAGTGCGCTGTTTTCTCGGAATATTACGGTACAGCGAAGAGCCGCTGTGTGAGGACGCGCAGCTCGGAGCTTCAGTCCAGTCCAGTGTATGTGTGTGTGTGTTTCTGACATCTAAGCTGTGTGTGTGTGTGCGTGTGTGTTTATTCACCTGCGCGGTGTGAGGATTACTGAAGCAGCCTGAAACACACCTTTACACCTGAGATACATCGTCTTCCTTTCTGTCTCGGATCGACTCCGTGTTTCCTTTGGTTTTATCGGAGCGTCACCGCGGCGCATCTCCACACCTTCATCATCATCATCATCATCATCATCATCATCATCTTCTTCAAGGTAAGAAAATCAAATCACGCTCGTGTGTGTGTGTGTGTGCGTGTGCGTGTGCGTGCGTGCGCGTGCGTGTGTTATAGCTTAATGCATACGCAGGTCATAACCTCTTCATTCAGCGCTGACGCGTTTTTACGCATGAACACGACTGAAGGCTGAACATGTAGCTGAGCCTGAACACGACCTGCTGCTCTGCTCTTAGCCACATCGGTGTGATTTTCTGTTCGACGTCATCAAGCCAGGGACAGGTAGCTTTAAACCCCTGACTGGTAGCTTTACACCCCTGACTGGTAGCTTTACACCCCTGACTGGTAGCTTTACACCCCTGATTGGTAGCTTTACACCCCTGACAGGTAGCTTTACACCCCTGACTGGTAGCTTTACACCCCTGACAGGTAGCTTTAAACCCCTGACAGGTAGCTTTAAACCCCGGACAGGTAGCTTTAAACACGGGACAGGTAGCTTTAAACCCCTGACAGGTAGCTTTAAACCCCGGACAGGTAGCTTTAAACCCCAGACAGGTAGCTTTAAACCCCAGACAGGTAGCTTTAAACCCCTGACAGGTAGCTTTAAACCCCGGACAGGTAGCTTTAAACCCAGAACAGGTAGCTTTAATCCCCTGACAGGTAGCTTTAACCTCGTAAGACCTGGTGTCCACATACGTGGACATCATTGCATCTAAAATGCAAAACCAAAGCTCTGGTCTTAGGAGGTTAAACCCCGGACAGGTAGCTTTAATCCCCTGACAGGTAGCTTTAAACCCCGGACAGGTAGCTTTAAACCCAGAACAGGTAGCTTTAATCCCCTGACAGGTAGCTTTAACCTCGTAAGACCTGGTGTCCACATACGTGGACATCATTGCATCTAAAATGCAAAACCAAAGCTCTGGTCTTAGGAGGTTAAACCCCGGACAGGTAGCTTTAATCCCCTGACAGGTAGCTTTAAACCCCTGACAGGTAGCTTTAAACCCCTGACAGGTAGCTTTAAACCCCTGACAGGTAGCTTTAAACCCCGGACAGGTAGCTTTAAACCCCGGACAGGTAGCTTTAAACCCCGGACAGGTAGCTTTAAACCCCTGACAGGTAGCTTTAAACCCCTGACAGGTAGCTTTAAACCCCTGACAGGTAGCTTTAAACCCCGGACAGGTAGCTTTAAACCCCGGACAGGTAGCTTTAAACCCCGGACAGGTAGCTTTAAACCCCGGACAGGTAGCTTTAAACCCCGGACAGGTAGCTTTAAACCCCTGACAGGTAGCTTTAAACCCCGGACAGGTAGCTTTAAACCCCGGACAGGTAGCTTTAAACCCCTGACAGGTAGCTTTAAACCCCTGACAGGTAGCTTTAAACCCCGGACAGGTAGCTTTAAACCCCTGACAGGTAGCTTTAAACCCCGGACAGGTAGCTTTAAACCCCTACATGGTAAGCTACTGTGCGTACCTGAGAAACCTTTTGTATTTGAGTCATTTGCATATTTATCCTTTTAAAATCAAAAAGAAAAGATGTGGAAAAATAAAGCTCCCTGTCTGACAC
>NC_062519.1:40436338-40438838 GCF_022655615.1 Tachysurus fulvidraco
AGGAAAAAAAAAGAGTGAGAGTGAAAAAGAGAGAGAGGGGAGGAGAAAGAGGAAAGAAAAAAGGGGAGAGGAGAGAGAAAAAGAGAAAGAGAAAAAAAGGGGGAAGGGGGGGAGGGGGGAAAAGAGAGAGAGGGGAAAGAGAGAGGGAGAGGGGGAACCCCCAAAAAAAAAAAAGGGGGGAAAAAAGAAGAGACAGGGGGGACACAGGAAAGGTGGGGGAGTGAGAGAGAGAGAGAGAGAGAGAGAGAGAGAGAGAGAGAGAGAGAGAGTCCATCACACTGAAGGTAAGACAGAGGATCAGAGGATGCTTTGATCGACAGTCAGAACAGTTTAAAACATCAGATTTATGATGAAACAGAGTTTAAAAGTAAACTTGAAGCCGGTCTAGTTATAATACTGATGTACTTTTTGCTGACCGAGTGAGGAATAAATCACTGTGTGTTGTGCTGTTAGAGCAAAGTAATCAACAGGATGTGATGTGATGTGATGTGGAAGTCACTCTGATCACCGCAAAGCTGATTGTGTTCCTGCTCAAGTGTTTTATTCCTTGTATAACGCAGCAAATATTTTCAGAACAACGCATTATAATTTTTTTTATCTCTTTATAGTTGCCTTTAATTCTGTGGAACGTCAGAGAAAGAAGTTAGTTGTTGTTTCTTCTGTTCTCTCAGCTATAAACAGTGTTTCCTCACCAGACTCGGAGAGACTTTATTCTCTCCCTCTTCAAGTCAATAAACAAACAAACAAACAAACAAACAAACAAATAAATAAAAATACAATCCCAGTTTGTTCCACATGTTACACACATGAGAATCACACGTGAAGTGTGACGTGTAAACTCATCTGTCCTGAAGATGTGGAGAACTTCAAGTTCACCACATCACACAGAAACATCTACAGTACTGCTCGTCGATCACATTTTTTTCTACTTGAATCCATTTATTATTAGCAGAGCGTTTACTCTACACGTCTCTTTGAACGAGCCGTTGCTATAGAAATGATCATAATGAGAGCATAAATAAACAAACAAACAAACAAATAAATAAAGCTGGGGGGGACACGGTGGCTTAGTGGTTAGCACGTTTGCCTCACACCTCCAGGGTAGGGGTTCGATTCCCGCCTCTACCTTGTGTGTGTGGGGTTTGCATGTTCTCCCCGTGCCTCGGGGGTTTCCCCCGGGTACTCAGGTTTCCTCCCCCGGTCCAAAGACATGCATGGTAGGTTGATTGGCATCTCTGGAAAATTGTCCGTAGTGTGTGAGTGAATGAGAGTGTGTGTGTGCCCTGCGATGGGTTGGCACTCTGTCCAGGGTGTATCCTGCATCGATGCCCGATGACGCCTGAGATAGGCTCAGGCTCCCTGTGACCCGAGTAGTTCGGATAAGTGGTAGAAAATGAATGAATGAATAAATAAAGCTGTGATGTGCAGCTGCGCTACTGTCAGAGCTGCTGCTATAGAGAACTACTGTAATCAACACCTTCTGACCAATCAGAGTCCAGAACTCAGCAGCTCTGTTGGTAAAATACGATCTTCTGTGTCAGTGCAGTAATAAAGGCTCGGTTGTGTATTTATACTTTGTTAAAAAAAACTCTCTGATTCCAGAGAAAATAACAGTATTGAAGAAAGATAGAAGGCTTTTGTGTTATTAGTTTAGTTTGAAATTTCTTTCGGAGAACGTGTGTATTATTCTGTTATAATCCTCGTATTTAGCTTAGCTAAGCACCGCTGCTGCTTTGTGACCGCAATAGCCCTGTGAAAGTACAGCAGGATATTGAAAAACTAGATTTACTTCTCCGGGACTTTTTAAAAGTGTGTTCTGGTTGGATGGTGACAATCCTGACGCGCCTGACGGAATCACAAGTGGAAATGGTTTTGGAGTCGGTCGTACAGCCGACCGTGGTTCTGTTCTTTTTAAAAGCTCTGTAAGAGGAGGCCGCTCGCGTTCAAACTTTTATTTCCTCTCAGAGGGAATCTCCCGAGAGCCCACCGCAGTTAGCAGAGATCAGATATCATCCATAATTTATGCCGGAGATAGAGAGTGCCTTGCGGTTTGTTTGTGTCTCTAACTTTCTCTCTATTACAAATGAACCCACTTACCGGCCGTATCGACACAGAGCATCAAACTCATCCCCTGGTACAGATTTCTGTCTCAAACTGATCTGTGTGATAAATGTAAGCATGTCAACTTAAATTATTTTAAACTGGGGTACAGATAGAGAGCCTCCAGTCCTTCGGTTCTGCCGTGACGAACACGAGGGCGCTCTTTACGGCAGCCGTACGTCTAACTTCACAAAACTGTTATAGATCACCTTTCTCCTGCGGCCCATGATGCTTCGCATGAAATAAAGAAACTTCTGTTAAGATGTAGGGGGCACGGTGGCTTAGTGGTTAGCACGTTCGCCTCACACCTCCAGGGTGGGGGTTCGATTCCCGCCTCCGCCTTGTGTGTGTGGAGTTTGCATGTTCTCCCCGTGCCTCGGGGGTTTCCTCCGGGTTCTCC
>NC_062519.1:40443838-40458838 GCF_022655615.1 Tachysurus fulvidraco
GGATGCAGAGCATGAAAAATTTATTTGCTTCTGTAGCAGGACACTTTGGTCTCATTGAGTGTAAAAAAAAAAAAAAAAAAAACTGGTGGAGTTTCAAATTATAGAGTGGCGTTATCCAAAAAATTTGCAGTCTTGTACAACATGCGCTGGTGTTTTTTCTCTCTCTGCCTCCTAGAATTTACTCATTGATAAACATCATTGATATAAGTGTAAGGAAACCGAGTTTTGTCACTCAGCAGCTCAGCCTTTGTCCCTATTCCTGATCAATGCTCTTTCACTTTCACCTCTCTGGAGACAATACAATTGAAAAGGCTCATTAAATCGACATGAAACTGACAATCATCAAACAGCTGTGACTCAAACACTGGTCTTTCCCTCCTTCATCTTCTCCCAGAAAAGCAGCAGTCTCTATGTCAGGCCATCACATTTCTGTCTGTCACTCTGGTACCATATTACTCTTCACTTTCATTCTGTTACTGTTACAGTCATTCATCCTAATTTTGCCTTTATTATTCTGTCGCTCTGTTACTGTCATTCTGTCAGTCTGTCATTCTGTCACTCTGAAATTTCTGTCACTTTTTCATTTTGTCACATTGTCATTTTGTCACTCTTTTATTCTGTCACCCTTTCATTCTGTCACTCTGACACTTTCATTCTGTCAGCCTGTCACTCTTTCATTCTGTCACTGTCACTTTGTCACTATTTTATTCTGTCATGTTGTCATTCTGTCCTATCATTCTGTAACTCTTTTTTTTCTGTCACATTGTCATTCTCTCACTCTGTCACTGTTATTACATTATTGTGTCATCCTCTCAATCTGTCACCCTGTTATTCTGTCACTCTATCAGTGTTATTTTGTGATTCTGTCATTCTGTCACTGTTATTTTGTTACTCTGTCATTGTCACTGTCACTCTGTCACAGTTATTTTGTCATGCTGTCATTCTGTCACTCCTTTCATTCTGTCACTCTGTCACTGTTATTTTGTCATTCTGTCACTGTATTTTGTCACGCTGTCATAGTCACTGTCTCTCTGTCACTTCTATTTAATAACACTGTCATTCTGTCAGTCTGTAACACTTATTCTGTCACATTGCAATTCTGTCACCCTGTTATTCTGTTACTCTATCACCGTTATTTTGTCACTCTGTCATTCTGTCATTCTGTCACTGTTATTTTGTTACTCTGTCATTCTGTTGCTCTGTCACATTGTCATTCTGTCACTGTTATTTTGTTGCTCTGTCATTGTCACTATCACTCTGTCACTGTCATTTTGTCACTCTTTCATTCTGTCAATCTGTCACTCTGTCACATTCTCAATCTGTCACTGTCACTGTTCTTTTGTCATTCTGTTACTATATTTTGTCACTCTGTCATAGTCACTGTCACACTGTCACTATTATTTTGTCACTTTAATTCTGTCACTGTCACTCCGTCACTGTTATTTTGTCATTTTGTCACCTTTATTTTGTCACTGTCATATTTACTGTCACTGTCTCTGTTATTTTGTCATTCTGTCATTGTTATTCTGTCACTCTGTCATGATATTACTATCAGTTTGTTGATATGCTCTTTTATGAAAGGTCATCTTTGAATATAATCTATGTATAATGTTGCAGTACTTTTTAGTTCCCTCATACATATACATTAGTGGGACAACTGCACAAACTCTAACATCAGTGCACTGAAATTAACATGATTTTGTTAGTTAGAGATTTAATTAGGGAGCTTTGTAGCCGTTTTGCATACATATCGTTATAATTATAATTATTTATTTCACTGCTGATTTTTCAAGTTTTCCCAATTACAAAGAATGGAGGGATCTGTAATTTTCATCGTAGGTACACCTCAACTGTGAAAGACAGTTGTATGCTTTTTAAACAATTATTTTCCATTTGATTGCATAAAAGTCTGGCTCTCACAGACCTGTCAGTTTGTCAGCTGCTATCTTCCACTCATTAACTGTACTAATTACGCCTGTTTGAACTCGTTACCTGTATAAACGTCACCTGTCTCCACACCCAATCCATCAGACCCCAACCTCTCCACTATGGACAAGACCAAAGAGCTGTCTAAGGACACTAGGGACAAAATTGTAGACCTGCACAAATCTGGGCAATAGGCAAACAGCTTGTTGAGAAGCGCAATTATTAGAAAATGGAAGAAATTCAAGATGACTGTCAACCTCCCTCAGACTGTGGCTTCATGCAAGATCTCACCTCGTCTAGGATCAGCCTAGAACTACACGGGAGGACCTGGTCAATAACCTGAAAAGAGCTGGGACCACAGTCTCAATGGTTACCATTAGTAACACAGTATACCGTCATGGGTTAAAATCCTGCAGTGCATGCAAGGTCATCTTACTCAAGCCAGCACATTTCCAGGCCCGATGAACTTTGCCAAAGACCATCTAGCTGATCCAGAGAAGGCGAGTCCAAAACAGAACCATTTGGTATGAACTCCATTTGCTGTGTTTGGAGGAAGAAGTAGGATGAGTACAATCCCAAGAACACCATCCCAACCATGAAGCATGGGGTGGAAACATTATGCTTTGGGGGTGATTTTCTGCAAAGGGGACAGGATAACCACACCATATTGAGGGGAGGATGGATGGGGCCATGTATCATGAGATTTTGTGCAACAACCTACTTCCCTCAGTAAGAGAATTGAAGATGGGTCATAGCGGTGTCTTCCAGCATGACAATGACCCCGAACACACAGCCAGGGCAACTAAGGAGTGGCTCAGTAAGAGCCTAGCCAGTCTCCAGACCTGAATCCAGTAGAAAATCTATGGAGGGAGCTGAAACTCCGAGTTGCCCAGCGACAGCCCTAAAACCTGAGAGATTTGCAGAAGACCTGTATGGAGAAGTGGGCCAAAATCCCTGCTGCAGTGTGTGCAAACCTGGTCAAGAATACAGGAAATATATAACAAATTGTTAAAGGCATATTCTTTGCCCTAATCCCGCTCTAGTCATGAGCTCCGTGCACTCCTGTGTGAGTGTGTTTATTCATTATCACAGATATTCTTTAATTACCACAATAAAATTCAAGATTATTTTAGCACCACTGTGAAACTCTTCAGGGAAATTACTTGCTTTAATAATGCTTATACTGCATTCTGGCTTCTGATTGGTCAAAAGTGTTGATTAATTGTCTATAAGAGCAGCTTGTGCCGCAGTCTCGACCCAGACTCTTAGGGTAACTGTTTAGCCCTTAAAATATTGATGCATGAAAAGTTATTATTAAATTTTATTAATAATAAACAACACCTATATAAAAATTACAGGTTTATGATGTTTAGAAAACATTTCCAAGCCTGTGTAAAGAACGTAACGGCCTAATGTACAAAAACATCGGTTTTAGATATGAAATTTTTATTTTCTCTTTTATCATGTACAGAAAGACCAGGTCAGGAGATCACATGCTGCTCAAAGCCTTGTTCTTCAAAAAAGATTCAGGTAAAATGACGAGGATGTCATGATCTTTACGTGGAAAAAAAGGAAAATTTAGACTGGCTTAAAGACTTAAAGACTGACTGTTTTCTCATATCTCAAGCTGACAGGTTCGTTTGTATTTCCCGTCACACAGAAAGATTTTTATAATGCGAAGTTTACACTTTGCAAAGCATGCGATATTTAAATCTGTAAAGCGTGACAAAATCGAGAAACCCTTCTATTAGAAATCAATAGGTTTTTGGCTCAGTTTAATTTCTGTGTTTTGCAACATGACCCGATACGTCCTAATCTCAGCTCTTGGGACTTGCTGCAGTTCCCATGGTAACACTGCACTTTTTATAATCTCCATCTTCTTGATTTAAAGGGAAAAAAAAAAGCAAAAAAAAAAGCTTTGTTTGTATTTAGGCATAAAATAATCTACAGATCTACAGATGCCAAACACTATAAGACTGTTTGGGAGTTCTTAGAGGAAACTATATTTCTATAATTTGTTCATGCTTCATTGGTTTATTCTGTATCAACATGCTCTCAAGCGATAAGATTTTTCCCTCATCATCACTTGGCTTGATAACAAGGATGCGTATGCGGCTGGTTAGAAAAGGAAGACGAAAAAGAAGGTGGTGTGGGAATAAACATGGGTCGAGGTGATCGTTTTGACTATAAACTGTTTCTTGAAATAATGAAATAACCGAAGGACCCAGTTTATGGTGTCGTTTTTTTTTCTCTCTGTCGAGTCTTGGCGACGAGGCAGCACAGGCCTGTCATCAGTCTGGCAGTTAGCAGAGACAGCTCCTGTCTGCGCTCTGCTCTCAGCTCTCGGTCAATAGCAGTACTTAACAGTGAAAACAGATGTTCCAGGCTTGTTCCTGCTTGAATCTCCTCCTCAGGAGTGCAGCCTGTGTCTTAACAAGCTGCTAGAGATGTTCACTTCACTAGGATTTTTTTTTATTGATTCGCTTTGTGCTCACGCTGAACATGAACTGAACTGGTTTCCACTTTCTATACAGTGGGGGGTAATAAAAGAAATCCAATTTTGTTGAGATTCTTGAAACCAAAAATATCAACTTTGCTGGAAAATCTGATGGACCAGTAGAACCTTTGTAAATAAAAGAGTAAGTAAATAGAACCTTCTTCCATGAGTTTATGACTAGCGGGACAGTGAAATTATATATAGCCATTAAACTCCAGTGAACTCATATTACAGACCATCAGAAACACAATAAGTCCCGTTAGAAATGAAGACAAATGGGATTGATTTGATGGGATTGATTTGATTTGATTACATTTACGTTTACATCGATTGGCAGACCCCTTATCAAGAGCGACGTACAGAAGTGCTTCAGTCTCTATCATTAGATTGTTTTAAGAATCTTAAGAGTTTTTTGTTGTTGTTGTTTTTATAGGTTGATCTTCGACCGTCGTTTGAAAATAGCCAGTGACTCAGCTGTCCAGACCTCTAGGGGAAGTTCATTCCACCACCTCGGTGCCAGAACAGAAAGAGTCTTGTAGTAGCACTGTGTGAAATATCAGCTCTGTGTTTCTCACTATCAGGGCTGTCAAATATCATGCATTGAGAGTGACAGTCACGCATTTGGGTCTTTTGTCCCACTCTCCCACCACTCATCAAATTTCTCACGCAAAAAAAATGACTATTTATCATATATTTAATAAGCCGCAGCACCCAAAATGTATCAGTCCGCACCGCTGTCTCTATGGAACCGGGCAAGAATCAAGCGCGTCTCCCCTGGAGCTCTTAGTCGAGCCTGACACTTATCAGCCAATCAAAAAAGAGGCTACACAATAGCCAATCAGAAAATAGCACTATTGTATATGGGTAAGATTTAATGCAACAACCAATGGAAAAAAAAACATATTCATTAGAGAGGGTATTTTCGATGGTCGGTTTGAACAAAACCTCAACACGAAACAGCTTGTCTCTGGACGGGACATTGTCCTCAATCATGACCTTAAAAATGTCTGGGCTTGAGCCGAACTGTTTTAAATGGGAGCAACATTACAAATGATAAAGGAGTCTAAAAAAGGCAACAAACACTTACAATAAACACCACCAGTCATAATCTCTCTCTCTCTCTCTCTCTCTCTCTCTCTCTCTCTCTCTCTCTCTCTCTCACACACACACACACACACACACACACACACACACACACACACACAAATAAATGTAAATTGAACAAATACTTTGTTTTTTTTTGTTTGTTTGTTTGTTTGTTTTTTTGTTGTTGTTTTTTTTGGGGGGGGGGGGGGTGTCACTCTCGCCTGTCTTCAAAACTTGAGAGCCCTGCACTAGGGTGGAAAGTATGGGAATTGTGTTAGCAGTAGATGCTATGTGTATTTACAGCACGTTTATGTTATACAGAGATTTTATTAGTAAGTTAACATTACATCAGAGGGAAATGTTGGGGTCTCTTGTGCTTCCACTTCCACTGAGTCTTTACACTGACTATATAAGATCTAAATGCTGAACTGTTTATCCACATCATTTATCCACATCATTAGTCCAAGTCATTAATCTATATCTCAAAAGCACAAATTAGATAAATGTACTTTTGTGTATTACAGAAGGTCGAGAAGGAATGGAATAAAACTCCTCTCTGCCTTGCTAACTAAGCTAAGTTAACTAAAGCCATAGATTTAAAGTATGATTGTCTGATGTGACATCACACCATTTATAAAACTTTTTGGCATACTTAGCCATTATGCTAGCATTAACTATCTGAACAGTACTAGCAGGGTAGCTAACATTGCTAACATACTGTAGCTAATCACAAATTGGTATTTCAGTTCACTTTGTTTAGCTAGGTAGTTATGATGCTAATGTGATGTTAGCATACATCAGTATTTTGGTGTGACGCTTAAAGCGCATTTAAACTGTATGTATGATTATTTTATTGATTAAAATACTCATGATTGATATTTTTTAGGCTGAACTGAGGTGACTACAGTAGCTCTTCGAGTTTAGCTTGTATGCTAATCATTTCTTATTCAGTTTCGGTATGAACTGATGAGCGTCGAGCTGTGGTTAATGCTAATCATCGCCGCTAAGCTTTAGCATTAGCTCACGGTCCCTTAGCCTCCATCTTGGCTTAACTTTCTCAGCACTTTAGATTTTGTAGCTGCGCCTCACTTGATCGTGTGGTGTGTGTGTTTTTTGAGTGATAACAGCAGTAACCACCTGCATTTTACTAATCCTGTGTGTGTGTGTGTGTGTGTGTGTGTGTGTGTGTGTGTGTGTGTGTGTGTGTGTGTGTGTGTGTGTGTGTGTGTGTGTGTTATCATCCTCCTCTCTTCAGCAAGCACCGTTTTAAAGCCAGCAGTGCTGAGAACAATTAACCTGGCTCAGTCCTGGCTAATGAGCTGCTTTTTAAACTTTAATGCAAGCGTTTCTCTGCCGTCAGCACAACATTGCTGCTCTCCTGCTCGTCCAGTGGAAACGTTATGCGCAGGATGACGTTCAGGAAAATGTTGATGATGATGATGATGATGATGATGATCTCATTATTCAGTTTCAGGGACCTCATTTGAAAACGACATTTTTTTATGACAGAAGGTCAGAGGATTGTTTACAGAGCAACATCATTGAAATGATGCGATCAACAACAACATAAGGATGTAAAGCTTTACACAATCATCTTATCTACATCTCATTCGTGAGTCTTAGATCAAAGTCACGTTTAATTGCTAGCGTATCTGTTTGCAAGCTTTACCAGGAACCCAGGGGCGGGGCTTATTTGATTGACAGTTCTTCTTGTTTATCTGTCACAAACACTGTCACATTTACACAAACAACCAGAGGGAATGTAAAAAAAAAAATCATACTATTAAAAATGTCTATTGATATCATCATTCAGTTTATCAGACTCTATAAACTAAAAAATACTGTTTGCTGCAGTGCAGCCGAAGACGTTTTATTGGATATAGGGATTCGTTAGTTTATGTAAACACACTCAGGACTTTTTTCACTGAACATAGCAGAACAACACAACGTATGATCGCAGTGTTGTTTATTTCTTATATCTTTGATAATTTTGTGATCGTTGGTGCAGATGGTGACGTACAGCAGACCGACAAAAATCTTGTTTTAGACGAATTAACATATTTTATATGTTACATATATTAAGGGGCGTGGCTAGACGTGTTGTTGGGATATCCAATCAGATCGTTTTCTCTCCCGAACTTTAAGAAGTGTGGTGTAGTGATTGACGTTTTTATAATGACATCACCGACGAAGAATGACGGCAAGCGAATAATACGATTTTCTAACAATTCCTAGTTTTCAGTAAAAATGTTTGATGATTGTCAATTCTTTAATAATGGATGATTTAATTGATTAAATAATTTCATGAGTTGAACTCCAAGCTTGTTTTCACAGAAACTGCTTCTAAAGTTTTGGCACCCCTAAACATTGTACTAAATTGTACATGCCCCTGTCTGGAGTGTAAATTTAACTGAATTTAATAATGGGGTTGCTGCAATCATACAGTATAATACTGTAAAAATCCTTATTATACATTTTACCTCAAACATTTTATCAATAATATGTTTTCGATTCTCAGGCTACTCCGTGTACAAACATCGCCTCCATGTTTTTCCCCAAAATGCTGTGTTGATTAACGAGCACATTATTGTGTTATCTTGTGTATATTGAAGTCTTCTGGTTGGAGTAAGAGAAGCCCAGTGCGCTTCATTTAACCCTGTCACAGTAATGGGCCGAGCTGAATTCCTGTAAGCTATAAAAGCAGAGGCTAGTAGTCAGATGAGTGAAGTCACATGGTGCGCTCTGAAACACAGCATCTGGCGAGTCGATAAATAATCTATGGTAATGTTGCGTGCCTGCACAGCTCGGGCCACCTCCATTCTCCAACGATCGAGCATCAATAATACATGTCCTGCTTTTTTCCCTCTGCTGTTCTTTTGCAGAGATCATGCTGGAGACCCGGAAGCTCGGCTGAACTGAGAGTCGGAGAGAGCGTGAAGCGAGTGAAGAAGGAGCCAAACAAGAAAAAGAAGAAGAAGAAGAAGTGAGAGACTGGAAGAAGGCGTTTGGTCAGAACAGAAAAGGCTGGATGCCAGCATCCATCAGCTCCAGCAGCTGCCAGGTGCCTCAGACATGGCCTCCAACTTCAACGACATCGTCAAGCAGGGCTACGTCCGGATGCGGAGCAGGAAGCTGGGGGTGAGTGCACAGGAAATGCAGAACTGACAAATTAGTATCTTATTGTTTTGTTTTATTTGTTTTTGTTTGTTTTTTTACACAATATTTCAGACAATTTCTTTGTGCCCGTCTGGAAGTTATTTCGTTGCTAAGGAACAAAATCGTGAAGATGTTAGTGTAAATGATTGAAGGTTGTGTGATGGTGAAGGTTCTGTTCTCTATGTTGAAGTAAGGTGTCGATTAATAAAGCGGTGTCACGCAGGCATGTCATATTGCTGCATACGACAGCTTTATAAATAAAATGATTATCGAGTCTGTGACATTTCATTCACAATATAGCAAAATAGTTTGTTTAACTTTCCTCTGCGAAAAGAAATAGATCCGTCACCATGATTTGTACGTCGATTCCTGCTATAGGGGCATCTAGTGAAATCGTCTTCCCTTCTTGCTTTTCATCTTAAAGTAATATTCATGAAGAATGCAGAATTTGTCGTGTCTCCTGATGATGTCACTGACTCTGCTGTAGTAACCGTTTCTGTTTCATGTCGAACAAAGACACACGGAGCGAAACACGCTGTGAAACGTCCCTGTGTGGTGTATACTAAATATAAACACTCCTGGAGCACTGTTCGTCCAATCAGATTAATGGACTGGAAATAACAACAGCTCTGACAGTAGCGCTTGTTCTCATCAAATACGTCAGTGTTTCTATAGCAACAGCTCATTCATGGGGACGTGTAACATCCAGTAATAACACAAAGTATAAAAAAGTTTGTAGTTGTTAATATTTAAGGAGAAACTTGTGTGTGTTTGTGGTGGTGGTGGTGGTGGTGGTGGTGGGGGGGTATTGTTGCGGGAGTCTCCAGTGTGAGTTCTGTGTATTAGAGTCAGAAGTGAAGATGGAACTTAGAAGTTCTCCACATCTTCAGGTCAGACGAGTTTACACTTCTGTGTGTTTCTCACTAACACGGAGAACAAACTGGGATTGTTTTTTTCTTGTTTTGTCTTAATACCTTGAAGAGAGAAGCTGAGAGAACAGAAGACACAACAGAAACTAATTTGTCTGCAGCATTAATGTAACATCTTTTACGGAAAAAAAAGTAAACGATGATAAGTTACTGTGGTGTGAGAGGAATAAAGCACTTGGGGTCGTGATGTTAGAGGAAATGGTCTTTGTGGTAAAAGCAGCTCTGCTTCATCACACCACCTCATCGCTCAATATACTCACACACACGTACAGTATACACACACACAGAGTGTTTATTACGTACGTAAAACACGATCACGGTTCATTCGTCCTTTCATTCCACAGGTAACACACTTAATCTGGAGTTAAGTGGTGCTTCATTTCTGTTATGAGAAACAAACCGAAAGCACAAAATTTCCACAAAAACTTTCTTCATCTCAATAATCGCTGGCGTCTAAACCAGACGTCTTGTTTTTGCAGACGCTGAGAATGTGGACGTGAAAAGGTCAAACTGAGAGTTCATTTCTACCTTCGATTCAGCGTTTAATCAGATTTACGGCTCGGCTTTAGGTTAATACTTTTTAGAGGGTCACTGTGTCATCTCGAGTCGTCCGGTGTTTTCTATAAACAGAGTCATGTCTTATCTCCTCCGGTTGCTTTGTGACGAGGTGCGGGAGGTTAAACGGCTATAGAGCTGGAGTTTAACCTCGGCTTTAGCTCTGAGACCTCATTACCACTTTACATTGTGCCTCAGAGAGAAATGCTTGCTGCTGCACATGCAGCGCCACACAAGTATTGGCACCCCTCCATCTGAAGGAGCATCACAGCTCTGATCTCAGATGAACTGTAGTAACCTTGGTTACATATAAAAGCAGTCTGACAAACTAAAGACAATCTGATCTAGTGAGCTGGTTTATTTTTTTTTTTTTTAGCAATCTCTACAGCACTGTCTGTGTGTGTGTGTGTGTGTGTGTGTGTGTGTGTGTGTGAGAGAGAGAGAGAGAGAGAGAGAGAGAGAGAGAGAGAGAGAGACTTCCATGCTTAAGGCTGAACACTGATGTGTTAAGTCAGCGAGATTGTGTGTGACACATGATTCCCCTTTAGGATCAGCAAAGGCAGATTACATGAGAGTGAATGTTAGCACACACACACACACACACACACACACACACACACACACACACACACACACACACACACACACACACACACACACACACACACACACACACTTCTTCCCCTCCCTCCTCTTTGTCTTTTATTTTCTCTTTCTCTTTGTCACCCTTTGTATGTGTGTGTGTGTGTGTGTGTGTGTGTGTGTGTGTGTGTGTGTGTGTGTGTGTGTGTGTGTGTGTGTGTGTGTGTGTGTGTAAATAGGTTGCTGTTGTCTCTTGCTCAATGTGTAACAAATGGCTCCTCTTACTGTAAGTGGATTTTCTTTTGGCTGTATAATATTATGGTCGTGCACGTAATCCAAGTGTAATATCGCACATCTCCAGCGCATGTGGTGTTAATGCTATTTACAGCCTGCATGCTGCACTTCCTCTGGCGCAGCACCAGCGCATGGAGTGTGGAGGTGTTTGCATTTCAGACACAAAGCCAGGAGACAGACTGAATCCTATGCGACCACTGACTCATCTCCTTCGTTTGTTCACTCGTCCTCAGTAAAGCCTTGAGTTCGCATCACAGCTCCAGAGTCCAGTCCTGATCTGCTTCCCCATGTCCATGTTGGTTTCCTTTGGGTTCTCTGGTTTCCTCCCTCCATAGAATTACATACCAGTGTGCAGATTGGCTGAGAGTGGAAACCCCAGGCGTGAATGACTGTGTGTGAGTTTGTGTGTGTTGTTGTGTATTTCCTCCTAACACTCAGTATTCCCAGTATATTTCCGGTGATGAGAATAAGACGTTTAGTGGAAGTGAGGGAGTGAGAATGTTAGCTGTAGTGAATGTTAGCGAAACAGTTGTTTTATGGTCTGTGGTGTTACTCTTCCTCCTAAGGTGTGTCTCTGGTCTTGTGCTGATTTATGTACATTTTGTTATCAGGTCGTTTGTTGTTAAATCTTAAAGTGGATTTGTCTGCTGTGACAACCTTCAACAACTAAACAATGAAACCAGCACTGAAAAATGTTAGATCACACACACACACACACACACACACACACACACATACACACACACACACACGCACACACACACTCTTTGTCTAATCGTCTGTCTGTGTGTCTGTCTATCTATCTATCTATCTATCTATCTATCTATCTATCTATCTATCTATCTATCTATCTATCTATCTATCTCCTTCCATTTTTCTGTCTCTTCTACCTTCTTCCATTTCTTTGTCTGTCTTCATTTCTTTATCTATCTGTCTGTCTGGCCTTCCCCCTATTCACTCCCTCTCACTTTCCCAGAGTCTATCAGTCTATCTGTCTATCTGTCTATCTGTCTGTCTATCTATCTATCTATCTATCTATCTATCTATCTATCTATCTATCTATCTATCTATCTATCTATCTATCTATCTATCTATCTATCAAAGTAAATTCTTTCTTTTGCTGCAGCAAAATAAAATACCATACTTTACTTTTTTGCTTTTACCACCATCTCTGACTCCGAGTGTGTTTTTTACATGTAGATCAAAACTACCACCACACTATCTATCCATCTGTCTGTCTGTCTGTCTGTCTGTCTGTCTGTCTGTCTGTCTGTCTATCTATCTATCTATCTATCTATCTATCTATCTATCTATCTATCTATCTATCTATCTATCTATCTATCTGTCTGTCTGTCTGTCTGTCTGTCTGTCTGTCTGTCTGTCTGTCTCACAGAATGCTCTACAGACACGCAGCTCCACTGAGTCTAATCAGAATTCAGTAGCTGTACTATCTGTTGTGTGTCTGCACTCGTCTGCGCGGCTCTGTGCTGTTCCGAGGCCGTAATTACTCCACAGACGCTCTTCTCTCGCTGTGCTGCTGTTTTGGAAGTGACACACAATTTGACGTTCTATTCTAATCCCAGCTGAACATTAGTGGTGAGCGATTGTCTTTTATGGGTACAGTTTTAATCAGTACCCATAATTCTGCAGGACGTTGATGCCTGGGATCATTGCAGAGAAAGAATTTTATACTACAGATCAAATTGATTTCTGAGTGTTCGTCTGAGACGCTTTAAACTTAATCTTGATGCTTGTTAAGTGATTCCTGGGGCTTTGTGGTAAGACAAGTTTAAGCTTAATCCTGTTTCCTAAAACAATTAAAAGAGGACATAGCGAGCATCATCGGAGATGATTGCAGGTCTATATAAATACGTTACCGTTTCCGTAGTAACTACTCGGTCACGGGAAGAGTACAGCGCAGATGCTCAGCTAATAATAAGCAAATTATCAAATGTGTGTAATCAATCAAAGACATGGTGAAACGTGTGTGTGTGTGTATGTGTGTGTGAGATGTGGTGATGGAGTCCAGTCCAGTCAGAGGTGAAGCTGGATCTTCTTCAGGACAGAAGAGTTTACACTTCTTTGTGGTTTCTCATTATCTGTGTCTCAACCTCTGAGCTCAGAGGTCTCGGTGGAGCAGGTGCTAATGGTGGAAGGGGAAAATGTGGGATATGAAAACATCGTGTTGGCATCACGTATGAATAAGGCAGTGGTGGTTTTTGTTAAAGAAAAGGAACTAGTGCACCAGCTGACTGGAGACGGGATAAAGGTAAGTGGAGAGTTTCATTCCATTATTCTGCTGGGTGCGACAACAACTAAGGTAACCGGATCTAATGTTCCACTTTTTATTCCTCATCAGGACATTGAGCGTGAACTTTCGCGTTTTGGGAAAATTGTGAGTATTGTTAGAATGTGCCGTTAAACCGTAAAAACCCAGCGCTGAAGCAGGTCACTTCTTTTATGTGCACTGTGCTCATGTTTCTGAAGGATCCTGTACTAGGCATCACTTTCCGAGTACAACATGAGGATGAATCATACATGCTGTATGCCAGTAATGGGCGCATGAGGTGTTTTGAATTCAGCTACATGGGGCACAAGAGATTTGTTTGCCCGTATAAATCTGGATCGAGCGGGGCAGTATCAGCGAAACAGGCTACAGTGAATCACAGGTGATCACAGAGGAAGGGCAAACCACAAAACACCCTACAGATTGCACTGAGAACACAGATGGAGAACAGAGTAAAATACAACAAACAAACACCAAACAAATATTCAATTCAAGTTTATTTGTATAGCGCTTTTTACAATAGACATTGTCTCAAAGCAGCTTTACAGAAAATAAACATAGAACAGAAGGCAAACATAGGGAATAATATAAAGAATTAAAAATAAAAATTCAAGATTATTATTAGATATCTATAGTTCGTAATGTGTTTGTATTTATCCCCCAATGAGCAAGTCTGAGGTGACTCAGGCAGCAGTGGCAAGGAAAAACTCCCTTGAATTGGTGAAGGAAGAAACCTTGAGAGGAACCGGACTCAAAGGGGAACCTCATTCTCATATGGGTGACACTGGAGGGTGTGATTATAAATATACAGTCAGACAAATGTTATATTGGTGTAAGGATCAGAATAGATAAGGAAGACATCCCAAAAGTGTCTCAGAGGTGCAAATTTCTAACAGAAAAAATGTTGTAGTGGAAGGGGCTGATGAGCCATTAGCAAAGGTGACGTGGTTTAGAGAGGCTAAACAACACAGAGGCAACAGAAAGTAAGAGAGAAGAAAACGAAAACAGTAGGCTAGACAATATGGAAGGGTTAAACAAAACAGAGGGTTCTTTAAGTACAGTGGAGCCAATGCTTTATTTAAGAGATCAGGATGAGGAGGGATCAGAGGGGGATCTACAGGATGATAATCTCTCAGAGATCTCAGATATTAGCGTATCCAGTTGCGGAGGAGATCAGGAGCTCTACATTTTGGATGAGATAAAATTTTTTTTTGGACATATGGCAAATCAGTAAACAGAAGAGTTTTCTCCTGACATTAAGAGATGTATAGAATCCGTGATAACAGTTCGGCGTACATTGACTTACGATCAGCTGAGTAGAAGAAAAAGATCCAGCTTAAAAAAATCAGCTGGCAAAATGAAGGAAAACTCTTACAAAAAAAATATAAACACCGATGAACTTTTTCACACAAGGCTTTTTTTTCTCATCGTTCTATTCTTCGTTTCTGCTTCCTTTCTCATTCTTTCTCCTATGGTCAAAGACAAACTATCTAACTAAAGCTCCCTAAATATAAAGGGTGGGAGGGATAAACACAGGAGAGAACTAGATTTGTAAAGTTTGTCATGACAAACATTGATGTAGGCTTTGACGGTGCAAGTATTCGCAAAGGCTGGTGCTTTTTGGAGGCGAGTGGACATAAGGGTCAGTGTTACTTTTGGAAGCAAGTAGACAGACAGCGAGGGTGCCA